>NC_057861.1:83534826-83812326 GCF_019393635.1 Dromiciops gliroides
TAGGATAAAATCATCATTTAAACAATCAACCAATCACCTCCTTAAAGAGACCCCAAAAGGAACACATCAAGGAATATTGTAGCCAAACTCTAGAATTATCAGGTGAAGGAGAAAATACTCCAAGCAACCAGAAAGAAAACATTTAAATATCATGGAGCCACAATCAAGATTGCACAGATAATCAACATCAAAGAATCACAGGGCTTTCAATATGATTTTGAGGGAGGCAAAGGAGTTTGGATTACAACCCATGATCAACTACCTAGCAAAACTGATCATTCTCTTTCAGAGGAAAAGATGGATATTCAATGAATTAGGGGACTTCGAAGGCTTCCTGAGAAAAAGACAAGAAATAAACATAAAATTTGATCTCCAAATACAAGACTCTAGAGAAATATAAAGAGGTAAACAAGGGGTGGGGAGGTTGTTCAATGATTTTAAACTGATTGAGTCCCTATGAGGGAGGATAATACTTTTAACTCTTGGCATCTGTATCTCTGTTAAGATATTGTTAATAAATCAACTTTGACGTGATGATATAAAGAAACTTAAGGGGCAGAATAAAAGAAGACTAGGAGGGAGGAGAGGAATTGGGAAATAGAATGGGGTTAATCACATCATATGAAGAGGAAAAAAATAACCCATTACAATAGCAGGAAAGAATGGAGGCGTGAGCATTGTTGGAACCTTACTCTCATCAGATTTAGTTCAGGGAGGGAATAAAATACACTCCTATTTGTATAAAGAAACTTAGCTTACTCTTTTTGTTTGTTTGTTTGTTTGTTTTGGTGGGGCAATGGGAATAAGTGACTTGCCCAAGGTCACACAGCTACTAAGTATCAAGTGTCTGAGGCTGGCTTTGAACTCAGGTCCTTCTGAATCCAGGGCCAGTGCTTTATCCACTGCACCACCTAGCTGCCCCAGCTTACTCTTTAGGGAAAGAAAGGGGGAAGGGGGAAAAGAGTGGTATTGATAGAAGTGAGAGCACAACTCAGGGAGAAAGGGGCAAGAAAAATAAAGGCAGCTGATAAAAGGGAGGGAAGATTTAGGGAGGCAGTGGTCAAAAACAAAACACTGGTCAAGTGGAATTGGATGAAAGAAGGGAAAAAAGAGTACAAACAAAGGGGAAAAGAAGATGGAGAGAAATAAACAGTTTATTTTAACTGTGAATGTGAATGGGATGAACTCTATAAAACAGAAACATCTGAAGCAGAGAGATAAACACAGAAAAAAGGTAAAGGGTTGGAGCAAAAATGTATTATACTTCAATTGACATAAAAAAAGCAGAGGTAGCAATTCTTATCTCAGACAAAGCAAATGCAAAAATAGACCTAATTAAAATAGATAAGGAAGGAAACTACAACTTGGTAAAAATTACTATAGATAATGAAGTAATATAAATACTAAACATGTATGCACCAAGTGGTATAGCATCCAAATTCTTAGGAGAGAAGTTAAATGAGTTACAAAAGGAAATAGACAGAAAAAAAATATACTAGTGGGGAATCTGAATCTTCCCATGTCAGAATTAGATAAATCTAACTGTAAAATAAATAAGAAAGAAGTTATAAAGGTGAATAAAATATTAGAACAGTTAGATATGACAGACATCTGGAGAAAAATGAATGTGGATAGAAAGTAATATACCTTCTTCTCAGCAGTAGATGGTACATACTCAAAAATAAACCATGTTTTAGGGCAGAAAAACCTCATAGTCAAATGTATAGAGGCAGAAATAGTAAATGCATCCTTCTCAGATCATGATGCAATAAAATAACATGTGATAAAGAGCCATGGAAATGTAGACTGAAAATTAATGGGAAACTAAACAATCTCATTTTAAAAATAAGTGGGCCAAACAACAAATAATAGAAACAATCAATAACTTCATCCAAGAGAATAACAATAATGAGACAACATACCAAAATCCATGGGATGCAACCACAGCAGTGCTTAGGGAGAATTTTATGTCTCTAAGTTCTTGCATGAATAAAAAAGAGAAAGAGGAGAGCAATGCATTGAACATGCAACTAAAAAAGCTAGAAAAAGAACAAATTAAAAATCCCAAACTAAATACTAATTAGAAATCCTGAAAATCAAATGAGAAATCACTAAAATTGAAAGCAAGAAAACTATAGAATTAATCAATAAAACTAAGAGTTGGTTCTATGAAAAAACAATAAAATAGGTAAGCCATTGGATAATTTTATTTTAAAAAACAGAAATAAAACCAAATTGCCAGTATCAAAAATGAAAGGGATAATTTCACCACCAATGAAGTAGAAAGTAAAGCAATAATTAGGAGCTATTTTGCCCAACCGTATGCCAATAAATTTGACAATCTGAATGAAATGGATGAATATTGACAAAAATACAAATTGCCCAAGTTAACTGAAGAGGAAATAAAATCATTAAAAAGGCCCATTTCAGAAAAAGAAATTTAACAATTCATCAATGAACTCCCTAAGAAAAAATCTCCAGGGCCAGATGGGTTTACAAGTGAATTCTGCCAAACATTTAAAAAACACTTAATTCCAATAGTATGCAGACTATTAGGAGCAATAGGTAAAGAAGGAGTTCTACCAAACTCCTTTTATGACACAAATATGGTGTTGGTATCCAAACCTGGCAGAGCCAAAACAGAGAAAGAAAATTACAGACTTGCTTCCCTAATGAATATCATGCAAAAATCTTAAATAAAAATTATCAAGGAGATTGCAGCAAGTTATTGCCAGAATAATACAATATGACCAGGTGGGATTCATACCAGGAATGCAAGGCTGGTTCAACATTAGAAAAACTGTTAATATAATCAACCACATCAATGACAAAACTAACCAAAATCATAGGATTATCTCAATAGATGCAGAGAAAGCATTTGACAAAATACAACACTCATTCCTATTAAAAACACTTGAGAGCATAGTAATAGGTGGAACTTTCCTTAAAATAATAAGCAGTATCTACCTAAAACCATCAGCAAGCATTATATGTAATGGAGACAAGTTAGAGGCATTCCCAATAAGATCAGGGGTGGGGGCGGCTAGGTGGCGCAGTGGATAAAGCACTGGCCCTGGATTCAGGAGTACCTGAGTTCAAATCCGACCTCAGACACTTGACACTTACTAGCTGTGTGACCCTGGGCAAGTCACTTAACCCCCATTGCCCTGCAAAAAAAAAAAAAAAAAAAGATCAGGGGTGAAACAGTGATGTCCATTATCACCTCTATTATTTAATATTGTATTAGAAATGTTAGCTATATCAATAAGAGAAGTAAGGGAATTAAAAGAATTAAAATAGGCAAGGAGGCAACAAAACTTTCACTCTTTACAGATGATATGATGGTACATTTAAAGAATCCTAAAGAATCAACTAAAAACTGCTTGAAAGAATTAACAACTTTAGCAAAGTTACAGGATATAAAATAAATCCATATAAACCATCAGCATTTCTATACATGACCAACAAAGCTCAGCAGCAAGAGATAGAAAGACGAATTTCATTTAAAGTAATGGTAGACAATAAAAATACTTGGGAGTCTACTAGCCAAGACAAACCCAGGAACCCTTTAAACAAAATTAAAAAACACTTTTCACACAAATCAAATCAGATCTAAGTAATTGGAAAAATATAAATTGCTCATGGATAGGCCGAGCTAATATAAGGAAAATGACAATTCTACCTAAATTCATTTACCTGTTCAGTGCCATTCCAATCAGACTACCTAAAAATTATTTTATAGAGCTAGAAAAAATCATAACAAAATTCATCTGGAAAAACAAAAAGTCAAGAATATCAAGGGAATTAATGAAAACAATGCACAGGAAGGTGGGCTAGCCATACTAAATTTGAAGCTATAATATAAAGCAGCAGTAATCAAAACTATGTGGTACTGGCTAAGAAATAGAGTGGTGGATCAATGGAATAGGCTAGGCACAGGAGACACAGCTGTAAATGACTATAGTATTCTACTGTTTGATAAACCCAAAGACTCCTGCTTCTGGGATAGGAACTCAGTATTTGACAAAAACTGCTGGGAAAACTGGAAGATAGTGTGGCAGAAACTAGGAATAGACCAATATCTTACACTTCATACAAAAATAAGGTCAAAATAGGTTCAAGATTTAGACATAAAGGGTGATACCATAGATAAATTAGGAGAGGAAGGAATAGTTTACCTCTCATATCTATGGAGAGAAAAACAATTTATGTCCTAAGAAGAGATAGAGCATATTGTGAAAAGGAAGATGGAAGACTTTGATTACAGTAAATTAAAAAGATTTTGTACAAACAGAAGCAGTGCAGCCAAAATTAGAAGGGAGGCAGAAAACTGCCAGCATTTCTGATAAAGCCTTAATTTCTAACATATATAGGGAACTAAATCAAATTTATAAGAATCCAAGTCATTCTCCAATTGAGAAATGGTCAAAGGATATGAACAGGCAGTTTTCTGATGAAGAAGTCAAAGCTATTACCATATGAAAAAATACTCTAAATCACTATTGTTCTGAGAAATGCAAATTAAAACAAGTTTGAGGTACCACCTCATACCTATCAGATTGGCTAATATGACAAAAAAAATAATAAATGTTGGACAAGCTGTGGAAAAATTGGAACACTAATGCATTGTTGGTGGAGCTGTAAAGTTATCCAACCATTGCGGAGAGCAATTTGGAGCTATGCCCAAGGAGCTATGGGACTGTTCATACCCTTTGTCCCAGTGGTACCACTTCTAGGTCTGTACCCCCATGAGACCATTGAAAGGGAAAAGGACCCACATGTACAAAAATATTTATAGTAGCTCTCTTTGTGGTGGCAAAGACTTGGAAATTGAGGGAATGCCCATCAACAGGAGAGTGGCTAAACAAACTGTGGTATATGAATGTTATGTAATACTATTGTGCTGTAAGAAATGATGAGGAGGAATTCAGAGAAACCTGGAATGACTTACATGAACTGATGCTGACTGAGAGGAGCAGAACCAGGAGAACATTGTACACAGTAACAGCAACCTTGTGTGATGA
This sequence comes from Dromiciops gliroides, assembly GCF_019393635.1. NCBI lineage: Eukaryota > Metazoa > Chordata > Mammalia > Microbiotheria > Microbiotheriidae > Dromiciops > Dromiciops gliroides. Next base: position 83,539,851 of record NC_057861.1, read on the forward strand.
ACAATGGGGATAGACTTGGCTCTTCTCAGAAGTGCAACAATCCAAAACAGTTTTGAGGAACTTGTGATAAAAAATATTCTCAACATCCAAAAAAAAGGACTGTGAATTATGAATGCAGATTGAATCATACTGTTTCTACTTTTGACCTGTTTTTTTTTTCCTTCTTGCTTTTGGTTTTTCCTTTGTCCTCTGATTCTTCTTTCACAAGATGACTAATGTAGAAATATGCTTGATGTTACTGTACATATACAACCTATATCAGGCTGTTTTCCATCTTGGGGAAGAGGGAAGGAAGGGAAGGGGGTAGAAAAGAAAAATTTGGAACTAAAAATCCAGTGTAAACAAATGTTGAAAATTATCCTTTTACGTAACGTGTAATTGGGAAATAGTAAAATAAAATTAAAATTCAATAAATAAAAATTAAAAATCAAATTTAAAAAACATTTAAAAAAAGAAAATTATTGGGTTACCTGAAAGCTGTGATAAAAAAAATAGCCTAGACATCATCTTCCAATAAATTGTCAGGGAAAATTGTCCTGATATTTTAGAATCAGAAGGTAAAATAGAAATTGAAAGAATCCACCAATCAACTACTGAAAGAGATCCCAAAATGAAAAGTCCCAGGGATATTATAGCCAAATTCCCAATTTCCCAGGTCAAGGAGAAAATATTGCAAGCATTGTGAAGAAAACATTTCAAGTCTTGTGGATTCATATTCAGATTAACACAAGATTTAGCAGCTTCTACATTAAAGGTTCTGAGGACTTGGAATACGATATTCTGAAGGGAAATGGAACTGAGATTACAACCAAGAATCATCTACCCAACAAAACTGTATGTAATCCTTCAGGGGAAAAATGGGACTTCAAGGAAAGAGAGGACCTTTAGGTATTCTTGATGAAAAGACCTGAGCTAAATAGAAAATTTAATTTTCAAATACAAGACTCCAGAGAAACATAAAAAGGTAAACAGGAAAAAGAAATTATAAGTGATATTAAAAGGTTAAACTAAAAGAAAATACCTCCTATCTTAAGGGGCAGCTAGGTAGCACAGTGGATAAAGCACTGGCCCTGGATTCAGGAAGACCTGAATTCAAATTTGGCCTCAGACACTTGACACTTACTAGCTACGTGACCCTGGGCAAGTCACTTAACCCTCATTGCTTAGCCATGGAGAAAAGGAAAATTAAAAAAAGGTAAATTATTTACATTCTAAATGGGAAGATAATACTTGCAACTCATAAGAACTTTCTCATTATTAGAACAGCTAGATGGAATATATTTAGACAAAGGATACAGGTGTGAGTTGAATATGAAGGGATGATATCTTTAAAAAATAAAATTAAGAGGTAATAGAAATGCATTGAGAGTAAGGAGAAGGGAGAGGTGGAATGGGGTAAAGCATCTCACATAAAGGAAGCAAGGAAAAGCTAATACAGTGGAGGGATAGATCTAGAAGGTGCTGGGGTGATGGAACGGCCTAGAAAACAATGCATACTCTTTGACCAAGTAATGCCACTACTAAATCACTATCCAAAAAATGATTAAAAAACCCCAAAATTTAAAGGTCCTATACATACACAAATATTTATGACAACCCTCATCTGGTGCAAAGAATTTGAAATGGAGATGTCCATCAATTGGGGAATGGCTAAACAAATTGTGGGATGAAATTATGATGGAACAGTATTGTGCTCTAAGAAATAATGAGCAGGATGCTCTCAGAAAAATCTCGGACTTACATGAGCTGATGCAAATTGAAATGTACTGTCTACAGAGTAATAGCATTATTGTAATATGATCAAGTATGAATGACTTAACTATTCTCAGCAACACAATGATCCAAGACAACTCTGAAGGAGGTACTGGTGAGTGAGGGAACCTTACTCTCATCAGAATTGGCTCAAAGGGGGAGTAACATACGTACTCAGTTTCACATAGTAATTTTATCTTACCTTGCGTCAAAGTAAGAGGGGAAGAAGCTAAAGGGGGATGATAGAAGGGAGGGCAGATTGGGGAAAGGAGCAGTCAGAAGCAAAACACTTTTGAGGAGGGGCAGGGTTAAAGTGGATAGAGAATAGAATAAATATCATGGGGAGGGAATGGGATAGAGAGAAATATAGTTAGCAATAGTAACTGTGAAAAAATTTTGAAGCAAGTTTGTCTGACAAAGACCTTATTTTTCAAATACATAGAGAACGGAGTCAAATTTATTAAAATAAGAGCCATTCCACAACTGATAATTAATCAAAAGATGTGAAAAGTTTTCAAATTAAATAATCAAAGCTATCTATAGCCATATAACAAAGTGCTCCGATTCACTATCAATTAGAAAGATGCAAGTTCAAACAATTTTGGGGTACTACCACATACCTATTGGATTGGATAACAGGATAGCAGAGGAAATGACAAATGTTGTAGGGGATGTGGAGGAAATGAGGCATTAATACCCTCTTGGTGGAGTTCTGAACTGATTCAAAAGTTCTATAGAGCAATTTGGAACAATTTTCTATTATATATTATATATGATATAATATTTATATAATATTTTAATATTTAATTTAATTAATATAATAAATATATAACAATATTATATATATATATTTATTTATAGCTAAATGGGCTATAAAACCATACGTACTCTTTGACCTAGTAATCCTACTACTATTGTGCTGTAAGAAATGATGAGCAGGATACTCTCAGAAAAAAAACCAGAAAGACTTACATGAGCTGATGCAAAGTGAAATTTACTGTATACAAAGTAATAGCAATATTATAAGATGATCAGTTATGAATAACTTAGCTATTCTCAGCAATACAATGATCCAAGACAACTCTGAAGGACTTGTGAAAAATGTGATCCATCTCCAGAGAAAGAACTGATGGTGTCTGAATACAGATTGAAGCATTTTATTTTTAGTTTCTTTTTCTTAAATTTTTTGACTGCTTTATTTCACAACCTGACTAATATGGAAATATTTTTGCATGACTACACATGTATAACTTATATTGAATTGCTTGGGTTCCTAAGGGGGGGATGGGAGGAAGGAAAAGAATTTGAAACAAAAAGTTTTTAAAATGGATGTTAAAAATTGTTTTTACATGTAATTGGGAAAAAATAAAACTCTAAATAAATGGGTAAAAATGAAGATCATTCTGACTAAGATGACAGAAAAGAAAAATGACATTTTTTGTGGGGTAATGAGGGTTAAGACTTTCCCAGGGTCACACAGATATTAAGTATCAAGTGTCTGAGGTCACATTTGAACTCAGGTCCTCCTAAATTCAGGGCTGGTACTTTATCCACCATGTCACCTAGCTGCTCCTCAAATGACAAACTCTAGAGGTGATGCAGGAAAATGGGCACACTAATGAATTTTTGGTGAAGATATAAACTGATTCATTCATTCCAGGAAAGAATTTGGAACTCTACCTAAAAGACTATATGTCTGTGAATACCCTTTGCCCCAGTAATATTATTACTAGGTTTGTATCTCAAAGAGAACAAAGGAAAAAAAGGATCCATATGTACAAAATTATTTTATCAGCTTTTTTTATAGTGACAAAGAATTGGACACTTGGGAGAATGGAAAAACAAGTTATGGTATATGCACATTATGGTGTATCACATTCCATTATTATGGGATACTATAGTGTTGAAAGAAGTGACAAAGGAGATTTTTCAGAAAAGCCTGGGAAGAATTATATGAGCTGATGCAAATTGAAATGAGCAGAACCAGAAGAACACTATATGCAGTAACAATAATATCACAACAAAATCAACTGTGAAAGACATAGCTACTCTTATCAATTCCAAAGAGAACCGATAAATTCTGAGTGCATATTCAAGCTTTTTTTCTAACTTTCTTCACTTTTGTTGATTTTTTAAAAAGTTTTTTTTAAAGTAGCATAGCTAATACAGATTTTTTTTACATTACTTCATATGTATAATGGGTATAACATTTCTTCTCAGTAAATATAAGAGGGGTTGGAGGGAAAAAAGAAAGAGAATTAGAAGTGAAAATAAAAATAAATAAAATTAACCAAAAAAGAAGGGACTGTTAATATATGAAGTGTCCAAAGGAGAGTGAAGAGAATGATAAAGGGCCATGGATTCTTGTCATATGAAGGTTGGCTGAAGTTTGTCAAAAAATAGATAGAGAATCATAGCATTCTTGAAGCACATGGAAGGTTGTTACAGCAGAGTAAGCTTAGACTTGTTCTGTTGTTTTGTATGGGCACAAAGGGAAGAACTAGAAACGATGGGTGGAAGTTTCAATGTGGCAAACTTAAAATTGAGGTACAAAAATGCTTCTTTAAAGATTGAGTTTAAAAAATGGAATGGATCACTTCAGGAACTAGAAGGTTGTTCCTTCTTGAATACCTTCAAGAATGACTGAATAATGATTTCTTGGGTCTTTTGCCAAAAAGTCACTATCCAGCCATGAAGTAGAATAAACATCTGTAGTAGGTAAGGATCCCATCTCTAGATACCCTTTTGATTTGCCCTTGTGCCCAGGTTCAAGCTAACATGTGGAGTCTTGGTGAGCCTGCTTCTAGGCTTGGATAATGGAAGGGACTCATTCCCAACTACAAGCACTTCCTGTTGGTATACTATGTGGCAATGAATCCCCCCCTCCCAATTTTCTATTGAGTGCACTTAGAAAAATTTTATGCAAACAATTTCGCTTCTTTCCTGACATCCTGACACATATCCAGTGAGGAAGATTTCTGTGAGCTTCCTGGCAGAAGCATGATAGTGGGCCCAATCTCCTACCCAGCCATAATTTATGAATACATATCACTTCTGATCCTATTGTGGTTTATACTTCCTGATGTTAAGTAAATGAGAATTCTGGTGGGACCTGGGTGATTAATGGGATTGCTAGGTCCATCAAAACCATCTGTGGTTTCACTGATAATCGGCACCCCAGCATCAGTAGCAACTACAATCTAGTCCAGTGAAGAGCAAACATAGCATCAGAGTGACCAGCTTGACCAAGAACAGTAGCATATTTAGATCCAGCTATGATGCTGCAACCTCAACTGAACCAGCTCAGTTGAGCAAGGAAATGTGTGTCATTTCTCTACTGTGATCCCTTACCATCAAGCAAAGGTTGTTGAGACTGCAAAGGGAGGAAATAACATGCAGATCCATGATTCATGAGGAAACCCTTATTGCCAACCTCTGAGAAGATCTATAGCCATTTGACTTTGGGATTCAGCCTATTATGGAAATGGGGATTGGGAGAGTGAGCCCAGTAGGGATTGTGCACCCAAGAAAATCCTTCTCTTAAATCTTTGTACTGGACTTCTGGCTCACCACAACATGACTTTCCAAAAATCACTTTTAGTTCTCACAAATAACTTGCTGCCCACACTAGTCTAGGAATGAAAACACTTGATTGTAAGTTTCTGTCTTTGCTTTATTTCTCCTAGTTAGTAGCTTAGAAATCCATCATAAGCAGCATCACCCAGTTTGTGTATGCTTGGGGAAAATTCATGGTACTGATACTTCCAGTTGGGGAAAGCAACAGAAAATGGATACATCTGACCTAAATAACACTACACAAAGGTTAGTGAGACAAGGTTGTTTTTGTTTATTTGTTTTTAATGTAGCATTAGAAAAAAAATACTATGCAAAAAAGAAAGTACTGGGGAAAAGGGAAAAGAAAAGAGTTGATCACTATAGTCCAGTGGAAATGACAGCCAGCACTAAATATCTTTGACATGGGAAGAATATAGCTTCCTCCTTAGACTTTGGAGAGGGGAACTGGGGAACTGTGGCTTTCTCCTTGCCTTGGTGTCAGCGGGATAGAGAGTGTTTCTGAAGGCCTGGCAAAATTATAATGATTAGAAGCCTATTTAGGGCAGTCATGTGACTGTCAGAGAGGCCAGCCAATTGGCTGGGGACTGTGTGGAGTATGCTGTGAAGAAGGGAGTTTTTCCGGGATTCTAGCTGGAAGCTAGAAGGTGACAGGAGTGCTGCTGTGTATTCTCAGCTGATTCCTGGGCAGTGGTGTTTTTTTGGGTTGTATAATTAATTTCCCTTTCCCCATTTTATTTCCTTTCCCTTGATCCTATTGATCCTGTTTATGTTTTTTGTTTTGTTTTTGTTTTTGTTTTTGTTTTTGGTGAGGCAATTGGGGTTAAGTGACTTGCCCAGGGTCACACAGCTAGTAAGTGCCAAGTGTCTGAGGCCAGATTTGAACTCAGGTCCTCCTGAGTCCAGGGCCAGTGCTCTATCCACTGCACCACCTAGCTGCCCCATTTATGTTTGTTGTTTATTTTTAAGTTTGTTCTTGTTAAAATAAATCCTGCTCTGTTTTGAGGGAGGCTGCTGGTCTCCTTCCTTGCCCCAATATTGCAGTGAGCCACTTAGCTAACACTCCCCAATTAAAAATTGGTCCCAACAACCAATTCATTCTTGCCCTTGCACAATTCATACAGTATCAGCAATTAGCTGCTTCTCAGTGTCTCTGGATGAAAGAGTTAGGATATGGGCACAGAGTGGGAACAAACTTTGATGTCAACATCTTGCCACATGTCCTTAAAATGGAGGAGTCCCACCAAACCCTTGAACCTTGTTCCCTTCTCTTCCTTTCTATGGTTCTTATCCCCACCTCTTTGCAAACAATCACATAAACCCTTATCGGTGCCCCAGTTCCAAACCAACCACTTCTGGAATGACTATAGATCATTTCAAAGGGATAACATAGCCTTTGAGGTCCCTTCAACTCTAAGATTATGTGATTGTTATGATATAAATTTTGTTTCTCTGATCATTGCATCCTAAAAAACTACCAAGTATAGCCTAAACCAGATTAAAATGTAACTGGGAAATGTTTTATAAAATAAACAAAAAATATCATACAATATAGATAATGTTAATTTGTGGTTCTCTAAGGCAAAGTGAGGACAGCAGGGATCTGTTTCTATTTGAGTTTGACACCACTGCTCTACACGATACTTCCCCATTTGAATTCTATATTACCTCATATGACTACAACTTCTTAAAATAAAATGCTACTCTGCCCACTTCTTTTAATATATTCTGAATAAATAAAAGCCATATTCCAGTCAAGGAACCCATCCTGCCAAATCACAGTGACAACTAGGAAGTCAAAATTTTCCTTCTTGCTAATGTCAGCCATTGGTACATAGACAACTAAGTCTAGGGATTCAGTTGCTCCCTACATCATCTTTGGAGGCAACTCTTGTGGAGAAGGGGCGAACCATCCCCATAACTGCCAACCAACTGCTATCACACGGAGCAAGTAAGCCCCCTAGCTGAAGCAGTAAGGTACCATGAGGGAGACAGGAGTCATTATCAAGTTACCACCACCATCTTGACAATCTACCCTCAAACCTCAATAAAACATACAAGAATCCTGAGCCTTGGGAATTACAATGCTCCTAAAAGTACCAGACTTACTTCCACCTTCTATCCACTTCTCCAATGAGGGTAGAAATAATCAGGGAGAGAGGCACACATTCCTCATCATGACCATCAACAACTACTTACCTATTTCCATTAAGAGTCAGATAGGCACAGGAGCCCAAGAAGTAGTAGCAGCCGCACCTACATCACCAGTCCTGACTTTAACCTTTCCTTCATAGCCATCATCTTGGGAGATAAATCATGTGGACCAACTGTTGACCAAATACCATACACAGGGCAAGCAGACCTGCCTAGCTAAAGCAGTAAGGCACCCAAAGGGAGAGAAAAGATATAACATGCGCTTTGAAAGTCAACTCCCCACCCTACAACCACCTTGTCTATCATCTCCTCTTGGACCTCTATGGAGATAGCCTAGGATCCAGAAGTTAAAAATATTGGGAATAACCCTTTCCCTCAGATATCTTCCTGGGAAGCAAGTCCCATAGAGATGCAGCCTGTGACTGCTCCTGAAGATGTTACAGCTACAGATTCTAAAGACTGAAAGAAATATAGAAATTCTTGCCATCAGTATCCTTTTAGGTGTTTCAACACCTAAAACTCATCATTCTATCAGTGGAAATGACATTCAAGAAGAATCACTCCAATATGCTTTGCCACTATACTCTAAGGACCAGGGAAACTTTCCATCTGACTTGCAGCTGAACCCTTCCATATTTCCCCATTTGAATGTGAGATTCTTGAGGACAGACAGTGCCTTACTTTTTCTATCTGTATCCTCAGCCCTTAATAAATGCTTCATTTATTCATTCTTAGATTTTTTTTTCTTCTCTCCTGTTATTGTTGGACTTTCCAATTACTCTTCATTTTCCTGCTCTCTAACTTCTAATATACTCACTAGTTTTATAGATATGTGTAGGCCACTCTCACTTCCACCTCACACACTTTGAAATGAAAGCCCTCTTATGATGTGTGAGACAGCAAGGTGGCCCAGTGGAAAAGGTGTTCAACTTGGAGTCAGAAGGGTTTAAAGTTCAAATTCTACCTCTGACTGTACTTAAGCCTCGACAAGTCATGTAACCTCTTTGCTCCACAATTGCTTCATCTGTAAAATGAGAATTATAATAGCACCTAATAAGGTTGTAAAGATTCTGTGAGATAACATCCATAAAGCACTTTACAAACCTTAAGTGTGATATAATGCTCCTAATACTATTCAGAATGAGAGGCAGAATTCTTTGGAGCCTAAAGAGCTAATTCTAAAACCAGGAACATTTGGGTTTAAGTTCCATCTCTGACTTGTGATCCAGACTAGTTTTGTTCCTATGGGCCAGTTACTTAATATTGTGTGCCCCCTCCCACACACTCATACTCCTCCACAAAAATACAGCTCACTACAATTATAAAGACATAACAGTTGAAGACCAAGAGAGATAGAGTTTCCTTACTTTATTGTTCCCTCCACCAATGAAATCACAGATCCATATGCTTTCCATACTCAAAATGAGTTAATGGGGTTATTTTTGCCAAACTGACCCTTGGAATGGTTTATAATGGAATGCTTTAAGGCTCTGTCCTTGACTCTGTGGTTCAACAAATTTATCAATGACATGAATGATCGATATATGTTTATCACATTTGTAGATAACAACAATCTAGCATTTGTTCAGTGGGACATTGCTAAGTTGCTATGTGACAAAGGCAGGATCATACAAGATCATAACATGACATGATAATGAAATTACATAGAGTTTGATGCCTAAGGACTGTTCCTACTTTAAAAACTTCTCTATTCTAAAGGTTATTATAGTACCAATAGTCTGTGTTCTAGCACTAACATTTTATCTTTTAATATCTGTTTTCTAAGAGAGTTTTCCTATATAACAATATACTCTGTATATTTCCTGATGCCTTCCAGCCCTGGCATTTGATGCCCTGTTTTCTGATAATCCTTCTAGTTCCAATAGTCTATATTCTATGTTCTAATATCTTTTCCCATTGTGATATGCTATGTGCTTTGTTCTGAAAATTTCCTTTCAGTACAGACCTTCTGTGTTGTGTGTTATAAGATCCTTTCCACCTCAAGAATTACAGATACTCTCTGCTTTGTACTTTGGTCCACAGGGCAGCAGAGGTATTATGTGTGAGGGAGGCAGGGAGGAAGGAATCACTCACTCACTGGGAAAGGCAAGTTCATAAATGGTTTGGAAGGAGGATAACAGCTGTTAGAAGGCCTCATTGCTTGTAGTTAACACTGAAGTACACCTGGCCCTCTGCTTTATATGCTTGGCTCTGACAATTGCATTTATGAGTTGTAAATCTATTGGGAAGAATGGCTTTGAGAACGACAGCTGCCTCTAGTGCCTTCTGTGAATACGCTTGAGAGTTGGTATCTAGGCTTCTTTGTAAAGGCTATAGAAAAGCTCTCTCACGCTCTCTCTCTTTCTTTCTCTCTCTCTCTCTCTCTCTCTCTCTCTCTCTCTCTCTCTCTCTCTCTCTCTCTCTCTCTCTCCCCCTCTTTCTGTGTCTGTCTGTCTGTCTCTCTCTCTGTCTGTCTCTGTCTCTCCCCTTCCCTCCCTCCCTTCCCTATCCTTCTCCCTCAGCACCATGGTTGCATAGCATCCCCTTGTCTGCATGCTGAGCATGAGAAAAAGAAATAAATATAAAAAGAGTTAATAGCACACTTGATCTCCAAAAGCCATACACCCAATTGTAAAGATACAATCCCAACCTCAGAAAGACTTTATCTGAGCAGAGCAACCAAGTTCATGACATCAAGGAGCTGCTGGTCTGAGGGAAAGATAAAGCTACTGATAAGAAGGAAAATTCATATGATTTTCCCTTAATCAACCATTCTTTAAAGGGGGTAAAACAGATATATTCCCTATGGATTCTTAAAGGGGAAATTTTGGTGCTATAGAAGATGGAGAAATGGAAGGAATTCAATATATAGCTTATGACAATAATAAAGGGGGACTTATACCCTCCTTCAGAATGGAGAACAAGACAAGATAGTTATCTTTTTTATAAAAAGTGGTCTGCATTGTAAGCTTAGACATTGTTTGTTGTTGTCATTTCAGTCATGCCTGACTCTTCATAACCCCATTTGGGATTATATTGGCAAAGATACTAGAATGATTTGCCATTTCCTTCTCCAGCTTGTTTTTCCATTTGAGGAAACTGAGGCAAATTGGGTTAAGCGATTTGTCCAGAGTCACACAGCTAATAAGTGTCTGAGGCCAAATTTGAACAAGAAGCCAAGTCTCTTCCCTTTTTTTAGTCATGCTTTAACTATAAGAAAATGGAGATAATGATTCCTGCCTTGCGTTCATAGCAATACTTTTGTTACATTCACAGCAAGAATGGATGAGAAAGCAATTTGTAAACTCTCAGGCACCATATAGATGTGAAGAATTATTATAAGAATGATGAACTAATTATCTTGAGGGAAAAAAGCACACTCTACAAAGGAAAGTGATGGGCTGTGGGCTTTAGAGATAATAACAATCTCTTGCATCTATAGTTTCTAAAGCACATTCATAACCATTATGCCATTTAATCTTTACAACATCTGCATGGTATAATTAGCCCCATTTCACAGATGGGGAAGCAGCATCCCAGAGAGTTCAGCTGAATTGCTCAAGGTCACCAAGGAAGGCAATAATAAAGCCAGGATATAATCCTAGTTGTCTGTACTCACAGTCAACCCTACCAAATGGCCTCCCCATGGATTGCTTGCCTGTTATCATGACAGTAAGCCTTCTTGAGGTGCTATCAGACTTTGCCCGTGCAGACATCACCTCTATCTTAAAACTAGAGGGTATAGTAGCCTAGACTAAGAGAACTGCAGCACTGAGACCTCATCATTGTCTCCCAAACTTTGAATGATTAAAAAAAGGGATGGAAGAAAAGAAAACTAGGCCCTGTGAAGCCTGTTTTTCCCTGCAGAAACATCAACGTGTAATAGGATGAATGATAAGAATACTGAAGTGGGAGGAAATCTCCCTAAGTTGAAATATTTCTACTTGCTAGTTATGTGACCCTGGATAAATTATTTAACCCCTCTAGATTTTATTTTCCCTAATAGTGAAATAGGACTCATAACCACTGTTCTGCCTACATTACAGGAATTTTATGGGAATTGGAGAAAAGGGACATATAAGTCACTTTTGAACTGGAAAGTAGGTTACAAATATAAAATATTCTTATTATTGTTTCATATCAAGACATTTCAAGTGTTAATATTATGGGGAGGTAGGTGTAAAGAAGAGAGTAACTTAAAAGACCAAGGAAGCATTGAGTCAAGAGATTAGATTATAAGCAGAGAATAACACGCTTAAATCATTAAACACAAACCCTTACCTTTACCTCCAGAAGAAAAGAGAAAAAGAATCTCAAGAAATAAAGGGAAATCTTCACATCTTTCCCACTAGGTTGGAAAGTAGAAGAATGTGACAGAGGATAAAGGGAAAAGGGACCCCTGAAGCTTTGCTCACTCTTCCTAAAGATGAGAATGCTGCACCCTTTGAGTAGAAAGTATCTGCTTGTCCTCCAAGTAATGCAGATATGGATCCACAGGTAACACCTGGTGAGAAACCATCCAGTAGAGGTTTTAGAAAGAGGATATAAGTGGTGTTGGCTGTTATGTCCAGCTGAAAGCAATATACTATTGTTTTCCTGAAGCATGTATCCAAGATTTGAAAGGACATCTCAAATTTTGCCAAATCAGATGGAGGCTATACACTTCTAGGGATTCATGTGGGTGTAAATAGTTTGGCCCAAATTGATGTGATAGTTCAAGATAAAGAAAACTTGGGCAGGAAAATGAAGACCTTAGTAAAAAATAAGGTGTTTTCTTCATTTTTTACAATTGAGTACAAGGGATTCTGAAAGAAAAATGTAGAACATAGAGAGCTGCTTAAGAAGATATCTATATGAGAATGGGATTTGGAATTCTGAACCACTACTTAAAATATAAGCATGGCAGACTCTTGTCCAAGGAGGGACTGCACCTTATGGGGGCTAATAAAGAACAAATTTACATAGAGTCTTTTAAATCTAAAGAGCTTTAAACTGAAAAGGGAATAGGAAAAGAGAAAACTAGAAGAGATAATTATAGGAAAAAGTAGAGCAATAAAGATTCCCAAAATTTCTGGTAGCTAAAAATTCAAAATAGAAGCCAGTAATAAAACCCATGGGCATAAATAAAATTTTAAAAGGATAATAAATTACATGGAAAAGAGATCTTAATTATAGGTAACACAGGATAGGATAGGATAGGATAGGCCTTGTTACTCTAGAATTTCATTTAATAGAAATAGAAATAAGACTGATTAAGGGATGGGATGGGCACAAGCAGCATTGAATATTGAGATGTATTCATTTGAAGAAATCCAAGAACTGAATCAAAAGGAAACATTTTTAATAGGATAATCAGTGCATCTAGATGTCTCAGTGGGTAAAGTGCTAGTTCTGGAGTCAGAAAAACCTGAGTTCAAATCCAGCCTCAGATTCTTACTAGTTGTGTGACCATGGGTAAACCATTGAACCCCTGTTTGCCTTAATCCACTGGAGAAGGAAATGACAAATCAGTCAAGTATCTTTCCCAAGAAACCCCATGGACAATATTGGCATGCCATGGTCCTTGTGGTGATGAAAAGTCAGTTATTACTGAACAACAATTGGGTGACAATCAGTTAAAGGAGAAATGAAAGCAAAATAAAACTATCCTTATATTGCATACACCTGCACAAAACCTAAAATGAATAAGAAGCTCAGCTAACAGATGACAGGCCTGACATGGAAACAGTATACTAGTAATGGAGGATTTGAGTGATGTGAACATCTCCAGGACTTCTCACTGTTAAAAACAGAGCAGTTAATAGCTCTTTGGAATGCATGAATGCCAATTTCATCCTTCAAAAGATTGAAGAAACAATGAAGAAAACTGCTCTGATTTTGACCAACAAAGAGGATTTATTTGCTTCCATCTTAGAAATGGTGATAGAGAAGAAAAGGAAAGTCCAACATAGTGTGACATACCTTACAGATTTTGGAAAAACAGATTTCAAAGGGTTCAGAGAAATGGTAGAAATATTAGATCTCCTAGCATAAAATTTGATGGTGGAAATCAAATAGAGTGAAAATGGTTGCAAAAAATTGTGAATATGTAAAAGAAACAATGTGTTTGGGAAGAAAAACAGAGATGTGTGGTGCAGTGAGAGTGTGTGTATATGTGTCTAAAGAGATTAAAATGCATTACCAAAGAAAGTATTGACCAACTTAGATTTTAAAAGGCATATACAAAACATGGAAGCAAAATATAGAATGGAAGATGAATGCAAAAGTGTGGCAAGGTCCTATAAGAAAACTTTCAGGAGCACAGGAGCTGTTAGGGGGAAATATGCTAAGAACTTTGAGGGATTTTTAAAAAAAATAATATATTTAGATTTTACAATGTTTATCTGTAAAAATACCCTTCCCCACCAAAAACCTTTCTTCTATAATAAAGAATTAGAGAGAAAGACAGGTAGGAAGGAAGAAAGAAAAAGAAGGAAGGAAGAAGAAAAGAAAGGAAAGAAGAAAAACATTGCAAAATAGAAGTTTAGCAAAAACTAATAAAAAAACTGTGTAACAGAATATGCAATTTTTGTACCCAGAGTACCTCTATTTCTGAAAAGAAAGGAATGAAATACATTTTCTCATTCCTTCCTTTCATACAAGCTTGATCATTATAATTAAATAGCCTCAAATTGTTGGTGTTTTTCCCCAATTCTTTTCATTTACATTATTTAAATCATTGTACATACTGTTGTCTTGATTTGGCTTATTTCTTTGGCATCAGCACACGCAAGTCTTACCATACTTCTTTGTATTTTTCACATTCATTGTTTCCTACAGTTCAGTAAGATTAATGCAGTATATTAATGTACCATTTGTTTGGCCATTCCCCACTTCATAAGTATCTTGTTCCTGGTTCTTTGTGACTACAAAAGTGTTCCACTATAGATAATTAGCTGTGTATGGGGACTTTCTTTCTTACTTTTGACCTCCTTAGGTTATAGACCTAGCAGTAGCATCTCCAAGTCAGAGACTATGGATATTTTAATCATTTTCTTCACATACAAAAATTTTATTTTTTAAGTCATATTGGGTAAAACAGAGTGATCAAAGAAGGAGTAGGATTCATATTTAGCATGAAGAGGAACATGATAATGGAGAGAAGGTGGAAGTAGAAAAAACAGAATAAAAAAGGCTAATAGGGTAATGAAACCCAAGAAAAGCAGGGTATTAATCAGAATGGACCTCTAATTTAGTCTGGGGATCAGTATCAGGGAGAACTTCCTATTAATCAGAAGTAACCCTATATTAGTTGACATGTCTCAACTAATAATGAGCTCCCTTTCAAAAGAGATATTTGAAGAAAGGATGGATCACTACCAGTCTAGGATGCTAATGAGATTTGTGCTTGGAATCAGAGGTTGGAACCAGATTATGCTTCCAGATAGATGGCTAATAATGCATGTTGATGAATCTAGCATAATATCCTTATTGTATAGGATAGGATGTTTATTTCATTAGTATAAATAAATTGCAAAAGAGAAAACTTCCCTTACTAATTTGTCTCCTCTAGAGTATAGTTTCAGTAAGTTTTCTAGACCATCTAGAAGTTACAGTGACTTCTCCAGGGTTATATAGCTATATAACTCAGTTGTAATGCTTTTACCTAGGTCTTCTTGGCACAAGATTGGCTCTTTATCCACCATACCATGGAGCCTCTCAATCATTTTGAATACACTAACCAACATCACACTTAACTCATCCTCTTTTTTATAGATTTACAAAAAGCCACAAGGGTAACAGAGGCAGGAGAGAGGCTGAATGAACCCTTCTATGCACTTTTGGCTCATTAAACCCTTTTCCGACCAACCTCCAGGGTCTAATTGTAATCCCCATCACTTTGGGAATGTCATGCCTTAATGCCTTCATCATGAAGAGAGCTGGCTGCTAATGGGTGTGCGATTTAAGGGATAATGCAAAATCTGTTAACAATTAGGTTTGGGATGTTTTTGCCAGCTGGACCAGTAGATTTCGAATAATGTGTTATGGTGCCCCTGTGAGCTACACTTCTTAGAGCCACAAGAAAGAAAGAGATTGGATGCCTATTTTATTAACATCTTCTAAAATGAAAAATAATATAGATAACATCATGGCCTGTGAAAGTGGCCAACCAGGTTATAGTGGTCATTTTTTCCACAAACTAGCTATGTGATCTTGAGCAAGCTGTGAATCTAAATCTCCTTATCTTCATGAAGAGAGGTTTGGAGTGATTGATCTCTAAAACAGCTTCTACTTCTCTAACATAAATTGATATTGATGCCACTGCTGGTAATACTGATGTAAATGAGATGTGTTATAATATTGAGAATGATGATGATGGTGATGATGGTATGGGGGCGGGGGGGGGCGGGCTCGGGTCTAATCATAAGGAACCTGGACTTGGATTCACTTGACCTGGTTATACTTCTGGAAGTTATTTCCTACTCCCTTTATTCTTGGATGTCATGAAGCCCATTTAGCCAGGAAGACCATAGGATCATAACATCCTCCTCAGAGGATCAGAGTTAAAGAGAATGAGAAGATCGTTTTGCCTATCTAATCCACTCTTTTATAGATGAGTAAACTAAAGATCAGGGAGGCTAAGCAATTTCCCTAAGGATGCATAGGTAACAAACATCAGAGACAGGCTTTGAATCATATCTCATGAGGTAGAACCTAATACTCTTTCTACTGCAAAATTCCACATGTCCTCAGCCTTCTACATTTATGAAACAAGAGGCTTGGACTAGATGACTTCTAAGTGATTTCTAAATTTTACATTGTTTCTTTCTATGTTTGTATGTGGATGCATATGTTTGTGTATATTGTAAAGATGGTAATTATAATTTTTATTAGTGATCTCCAAGATCCCATTCATATCTTTTCTGTGATTTATTATTTATTGAGTACTGCATAGAGAGCCTGTGTTTGGTACTCTGAAGATTACAGAGATGAATAAGTGAGCTTGTATCTTGGAGAGGAGATAAGAAAACTATACATATGACTGTAACAGGCTCCTGATAGTAACAATGAAAACTTTAATCCCCACTCCAACCCCCAATATAAACATATACAGAATTTTTGAAATCTAGATATTATAGTGGCGGTGACTGAGGAGGACTAAGATAAAAAAAGAAGAAGAAAAAAGAATAAGGAAAAGGAAAGGGAGGGGAAGAAGTCATGGGGCTGTTATCAGTTTTGCAAAGTGGGATGATTTAAGGAGAAAGCAGTACTAATTTAAATCCAAAAATGACTGATGTATTTTACATGGTGCTTTATTAATCAGCCTCAGATGGAGCACAATTTGCAAATTTCATGTGGCAGCTATTAAACATTTTCTCCTAAGTAAGTAAATGAAAGGGATTTACTAATTCCAGCAGATACTTCATGAATTGGTAATGGGAACGAGCTCCTAAACATGGGAGGACATATTAAATCTGCTCAAAATGCAAAACAGTGCTCAGATCTCAGCTAAATTGATTTAATCCCTCCTGCATGTTCTAATTCCCAGAGGATTTGATAAATATTGATATATGGGAGTGAGTGTCAGGTATTGTAAGGAGAAGGGCCAAGCTCTAGGGAATGAGGATGATCTTTATTTCAGCACTGGAGAATAGACCCATTAAGACAGAAAGATGATGAACTATTTTCTTGATCAGCTCTTTCATCACGAGAGGTGAGATGATGAACTTTCATCTCCAGAAGCTGATTCCATTAATAAGAGCTTACCATTTCCATTTCTGGGATGTTTCAGTGGCAAAAAATTTTCCATTCATTCTATCATTTCATCTTCCAGGGGAAGCAAGACAGGGTTGACTATCCCAGATTTTACCGGTGAAGAAACTAAGATTCCAGAAGTAAAGAGACATTCCCAAGATCATGGGATCATAGATCAAAGGGTAAAGAATTAAAGAGGGAAGAAAGTATAGAAAACAATGGTAACCTCTTCATTTTATAGGTTAGTAACTGAGATCAAATATTGGGAGGTTGTGTTACCTTTCTAGAGTCATATACCTAGTAAATGTAAATGGTAGGGGGCAGCTAGGTGGCACAGTGGATAAAGCACTGGTCCTGGATTCAGGAGGACCTGAGTTCAAATCTGGCCTCAGAAACTTGACACTTACTAGCTGTGTGACCCTGGGCAAGTCACTTAACCCTCTTTGCCCCCCCCAAAGTAAATGGTAGGATTTGAATTCTGATCTTCCTGGTTACAATACTCACACATTGTGCTATTTAGCCACTTCTATGCCCTCCTTATAGCTTGTCATCTCATTATGGCATAGAAGGATTACTAGACCACAAACTTTTTTTTAATTCTTTTTTTTGTGTGTGTGAGGCAATTGGGGTGAAGTGACTTGCCCAGGGTCACACAGCTAGTAAGTGTCAAGTGTCTGAGGCTGAATTTGAACTCAGGTCCTCCTGACTCCAGGGCCAATGCTCTATCCACTGCACCACCTAGCTGCCCCTAGACCACAAACTCTTAACAGTTCCCATCAAGCTGGAATGTTAGAGAGTGACTGATCCTATAGTCACTCAATTACTAAAGTATATTGATGGCACAATGGATAGAGCACTAGACTTGCAGTCCAGTTGAGTTCAAATCCAGTCTCAAAAACCAGGCTGTGTGACCCTCGGAAAGTCACTAAAAATCTCTACCTTGGTTTCTCTATCTATAAAACAAGGGTAATAAAAACCTACTTCCCAGATCAGTGCCAAGTCCATGTGAGCTTCATCCTATGGGTTGCTGAATGAAGTAATGTCACTGGTGTGGTAAAAGACCAATGATCTGGATTTGGGGGAGTAATAGTTCATTCAGATTTGCACTAAACACTTTTTTCCCCACCAGCACCTAAAGGAAAAATTGATATAGTTTACAAAGTTTCTGGATTTTTATTTTTAGTTTTTAGAAGTGGTTTAGGGTTGTTGTGAGAATGAAATATGATAATATTTGTAAAGCACTTTGTGAACCACAAATACCTATAGAAATACAAGTTGTGTCGTCATCGTCATCATCATCCTTGTTCTGAGGTAACATTCAACTTCTGGTCTTTCTTGCTCCATGTCTAACATTCTGGCTCCTATGCCACATGCCCTGGCACACAGCAAGTATATGGTGTAGGCAGGGGATCTAGAATTCTCTTGCCACTAGGCTAGGTTGTCTTTTTTACAAGCTAAACCAACTAGTGGTCCCCCGTGGTGTGATGCTCTGGGTTTTATGTTCTCAAGACCCTTCCAGCTGTGACATTCTATGTCCTTTTTTCCAAGGGTCCCTCTGAGGTAACACTATTTTTCCCATGTTCTACTGTCTGTTCTGTTTTACATTCCAAGTCCCATCCTAGTTTTTACACTCTTTGTTTAAAATTCAAAAGTCTCTTTTGACTCTACACTGTGATAACTAACACATTGAGAGAGAAAAGTATGGCTTAAGGGAACAGGGCTCCTAAAGTAGAGAAGGCAGTAAACAATGCTGGGGTGGTTCACATAACTCCAGGCTAGGTCTGGTGAGAAGAAATGGGAAATAACAACAAAGAGCTCATTGTGGAAGGAGGTCTGTTTTATTGCCTCTATCAAAATGCACTCCTAAAAGCTGGAATACCAAAAATAGCACACGAGAGGAAGGGAGCAATCTGGGAGTGGTGTTTTCTCATTTGGGTCCTCTTGGGTCTGACATTCAAGGCCTTTCTTCCATTTGGCCCTAGCTTATCTCTCTATCTTTATCTCCTACTCTCCTCCATGCCTTAAATCCCAATCAAAATGACTCTGACCTTATAATCATCAGAGATCAAATTAGCAGAAAATGAGCAAAACACTTGCTTCATAAGAACCTTATGAGGTGGGTCATAATAGTAGGAAAAATTCCATTTTCCTGAAGAGAAAACTTAAGTTTAGAGAGGGAATGTCACTTGTTCAAGGTTACACAGCCTCTAGATGACAAACCTAAGGCTTGAACCAAAATTCCTTTATATTATGTCCAGGGATCTTTCTACTATATTACATTACTTCTTTTATGCTTATGCATCTCTTACTTTCACCTATCAAAATTCTAATTGACCTTCTAGATCTAGTTCAAATGCCCTCTCTTCCAGAAAGGTGCTTCTCTGTGTGTTTGTGTGTGTGTGTGTGTGTGTCTGTGTGTGTGTGTGTGTGTGTGTGTGTGTGTTTGAGAGAGAGAGAGAGAGAGAGAGAGAGAGGTGGGAGAGAGGGGGGGGGATTAGGCTTGAGCTCCAATCCTGATTGGCTTCTGATGATTGAGTGTTTTCAGTTTTTTATGATGGGTGTTGATATGTCCCTACAAGCTCTCCGCAAACATTGGATTAGGTTAGGCTAGTGTTCTAAGCCCTAGATCTGTATCATATTAAACACTGGACTTAAGCTTAAATAGTAAGTACTTAAGCATATCAGCTCTAAATTGCTCCCCATTTACTGCACAGCTGGGGGACTCTTGGAATTTATTTATTTTTCCAACTTTAAAAAGGCCTATCCACAAAGCTATTTGTGGATTTGCTCTGGATGTCACTGAGATGGGAGGTTACACCAGGTAGTCTTTAAGATCCTTTTCCCACTCTAGAATTCTATAACTATTTACTACTGTGGAAATGGGAGCTCAAAAACCTTCAAGATGATGAGGCTGATGCTGTGTGAATGTTAAGGATTATAGTAATCATGAGCATTTATATAACACTTTCAGGTTGGCAAAGCACTTTACATATTTTATCACATTTAGTCCTCATGTCAACCCTGTGAAACAGCTGCTATTACTATCCCTATTTTATGGATGAGAATCCTGACATAAATAGACATTAAGTGAATTTCCCAGGGTCACATAGATAATAAGTGTCTGTGGCAGATTTTGAATTGAGTTCTTTTTTTTTTTTACTTTAACACTCTTATCCACTGCACCACCTAGCTATCTTTGTGCCCTCATTATGGCATTTCATCTATTTTATTTTGACATGGAAGATTTTTTTGTTTGTTTGTTTGTTTGTTTTTTGGTGAGGCAATTGGGGTTAAGTGACTTGCCCAGGGTCACACAGCTAGTAAGTGTTAAGTGTCTGAGGCCGGATTTGAACTTAGGTACTCCTAAATCCAGGGCCGGTGCTCTATCCACTGCGCCATCCAGCTGCCCCGACATGGAAGATTTATTAGACTCCTGAAGGCTATAATTGAGCACCCCAGTTCCTATCAGGCTGGAAAGACAGAACTAAACTACACATGTTGTCCAAAAACTATCCAAGGATGCAAAGAGGCCATCCATACATCCATCCATTCATTCATTTATCCATTACTTCAATAAGCATTTATGAAGCAACTACTATGTACTAGGCAGTCTGCATGATGGTACAGAAATAAAGACAAGAAATAATTAGTCTCAGATCTCAAGGAACTTATATATTTAAGAAAAATTGCACATGGGAAAATTAAACACAAAGTACATACAAAGTCAGTTTTGGGAGGAGGTACTAACAATTTGACAGGGGGAAGAGTAGCAAAAAACAGGTGAATTTTTCTGTAGAAAATGGTACCTGCACTATCAGACACCGTAGATTCTGTAAGAACTGGCCAACAGGATAGTTTTGTATATGAAAATTCATGGATACCAGCTTTTAAAGGAGGAGAGGGGTTGAGATATACATCAATGAGAAGATATATATGGGTGAAATCAAAGACCCCTGAGAGTAAATACTTGGAGCAACAGCAGAAAGAATAATTTTTATATTGAATTATAACTCAGAAATTATGTAGACTTGAATGTCATTGTTGAGGTGGCGAAAGCAAACACTAATATGCCAGATTTACATATGGGGAAGCTGAAGCTTAGAGAGCAGTATCAGAGTCACTATAAGAATCTAAACCTTCCAGTTTCCTACTCCGTACTCTTTTTATTGATTATACCATGGCCATGACCATTACCATTGCATTTTATGTAGACATGTCCTTGAATGATCAGATTTCCCTATACTCTTTTAGAACATTGTGTAGTAGTAGTAGTAGTTGCTGTTATTGTCACAGTAGTGATAATAATAATATAGAATTATTAATAGTAAATGCTTTGGAGAGAAGAAACTAAAATCAAAGACATTTCCTATATGGAAATCAGAGAAAGCTCTCTAGAGTGGATATCATATGAGCTGAGCTCTAAAGGATGGGTAGGATGAGAAGGGGGAAATGAAGGTACAGGGAAAAGTATAATCAAATACGTGAGAAAGTAGAGGAGACCCCTGTAAAGTGAAGTTATCCACTGTGCTTGGATCATAGATGCATGTAGGGGATTAATATGAATATGGATGACAATGGAAGATGGTTCAAAATGGTAGAAGAACATAAACACTAGGATAATTAAATTTGTTGCAATTAAATATTTGAGTGCTTATTAATTAGATTTAAAACACTGTCCTGGGTGCAGCAATACAAGAACAAAGATAAACCCTTCCCAAACCCCAAGAAGCTTACATTCTGTAGGGAGGTACAATATCTATATAGATCATCAAATTCAAGAGAAAAGGAGAAAGATATCACTAATCATTTGGGAGAATAAGAGGTTTCATAGAAGTGGTAGTTTTTGCCCTTAACTATGAAGGAAAATTAGTATCTTAAGAGGAAACAACAAATAAAAAGTGCAATCCAGTGTACATGATACCTATTCAAAGTCTTGGAGGTGGGATATGATGAAATATAAGGTTTGGGCAAAATCAAGTTGACTGGCTTTACAACACAGATTGCAACAAGGGGAGTGTAATAGACTATCAGTGAATGTAGTTTTGAGCTAGATGTTAAAGGACATTAAATACCAGTGTGAGAAACTTATATTTTATCCTAGAGGCAATAGGGAAGCACTACAGATTTTTATGCCTCTTAGGAGCACTTTTCCAGAGGGAAAGGGACTTTAACAAGATCTATGATTTAATCAGCATTGGGAGGACCAATTGAGGAAACTCATCACTAGCTGATGTGAAAAGTCTTAGAAGGATGTCTAGGGCACCAAGTGTTAAACTAACTTGCCCAGTCAGATAGCTAATTTATCTGTCAGGGACTGAAACCTAGTTGTTTCTGACTGCAGATAGCTTACTAACCACCACAAAATATCAGTCTGGAAGGAGAAGACCCTCAAGGTTTCTAAACAGAACTGAAAATAATTGCTATTTATACTCATTCTAAGTTATCAAAACCTAAATGATGAGCCACAGAGACTTGGGATGAGGGCTATACTTGACCAGTGAATGAAAGCCAGAGGTTTGTGTTTGAAGGAGTAAACAATTAGCTCCATTTGAAACACAATTGGCTCTTTTTAAAAATTAAATTTATTTAATATTTTATTTTCCCCAATTACATGAAAAACAGTTTTAATGTTCTTTTTCAAAACTTTGAATTCCAAATTCTTTCCCTTACTCCCTCCACCCCTCCCCATCCCATTGAGAAGGAAAGCAATTCAATGTCGGCTATACATGTGTAGTCATGCAAAACATTTCCATGTTAGTCATGTTGTAAAGGAAAACAGACAAAAAACTCAATAAAAATAAAATTTTAAAAGTATGCTTCAATTTGTATACAGACACCATCAGTTCTTTGTCAGGGATGGATAGTATTTTTCATCATAAGCCCTTCAAAGTTGTCTTGGAACATTGCATTGCTGAGAAAAACTAAGTCCTTCACAGTTGATCATCTTACAATATTGCTGTTACTTTGTACAGAGTACATTTCACTTTGCATCAGCTCATGTAATTACTTGGAGGTTTTTCTTAGAGCATTCTGCTCATCATTTCTTATAGCACAATGGTATTCCATTACATTCATATATCACAAATTGTTCAGCCATTCCCTTATTAATGGACATTCTCTCAATTTCCAATTCAATGTCATCAGAAAAGAGCTACTATAAATATTTTTGTACATATAGGTCTTTTTCTTTTTTGTTTTTATCTATTTCTTGATGCAGACCTAGTAGTGGTATTGCTATCTCAAAGGGTATGCATGGCTTTATAGCCCTTTGAGCATTTTTTCAAATTGCTCTACCAAAAAATTAATTAGTTTATATCTCCAGCAACAGTGCATTAATGTCTCATTTTTCCTATATCCCCTCCAACATTTGTCATTTTCCTTTTCTGTCTTATTAGTCAATCTAATAGCTATGAGGTAGTAACTTGGGATTGTTTTAATTTGCATCATTCCAATCAATAGTGATTTAGAGCACTTTTCACATGACTATTGATAGGCTTGATTACTTCATTTGAAAACTTGATAATTTTTTATCATTTAGCAATTGGGAAATTGCTCTTACTTTTATAAATTTGACTTTGTTTTCTATATATTTAAGAAATAAGGCCTTTAGCAAAGAAACTTGTTTTAATTTTTTTCATAGTTACAATTGTTAAATGTATTTCCTTCCATCCTATTTCCCTCCCCCATTTAATTCTATCTTCTTCTTTCACCCTATCTCTCCTCAAAAGTGTTTTGCTTCTGGGGCAGAGACAAGATGGTGGAGTAAAGGTAAACCCTTCCA
This sequence comes from Dromiciops gliroides, assembly GCF_019393635.1. Lineage (NCBI taxonomy): Eukaryota > Metazoa > Chordata > Mammalia > Microbiotheria > Microbiotheriidae > Dromiciops > Dromiciops gliroides. The sequence continues at coordinate 83,563,846 of NC_057861.1, forward strand.
AATATCTTCAAATAATGCCATAAAACAATACCTGGAGCAGCAGAACCCACAAAAAGACAGGGTGAAATCATTTTCCAGCCAAAGACATCTTAGAAGGTGAGCAGGAAAGGTCTGTTGTACCAGTGTGAGAGTGGAGTATAGTCCAGCATGGGAACAACCTGAGTACAGTCCCAGCCCCATTGATGCAAGAACGGGCCTTGGGAGCCCCTGAATCAGTGGCAGCAGCAACTGCTTTTGGAAATTAGCCTACAGATGGTAAGGGGGTTAAAAAATTGGCCCTAAGGAGATTGCAGGTGTCTCTTTGTTAACAGTGAGGCAGCATTCTGTTGTTTTGCCCATATTGAAATCTAGGTCACAGTTTTGGGTAGCAGTCCCAGGTTGGCGAGGAGCACAAACACGCAAGAGCTTGCAGTCACAGAGGAAGAGGAATCTGTTCATAGTTCCAGGGCAGAAAATTAGGCCTGTGGCTGCTTGCAGAACAGAGCACAGGCCAGCAGAATACTAAACATACCTCTTCTTAAATCATACCACCATGGAAGAACTAAGGACATGCAAATTCCTAGAAGTATCTCTGAAAACAGCTGCTCAAACCCCCTGAAACTTGGGACAGTGGGCCCTCTGCCCTGGAAACAGTGCCCCACTTTAACAAAGAGTTAAAAGTCAAGAAATAGTTTGGGAAAATGAGCAAACAGAAAACAATGCTAACCATGGAAAATTTCTTTGGTGACAAGGAAGAAAAAATACACCCTCAGAAGAAGATAACAAAGTCAACAATTGTCCATCCAAAGATTCCAAGAAAAATATTAATTGGTATCAGGCCATAGAAGTGCTCAAAAAGCCTTTGAAAATAAAGTAAGAGAGGTAGAGGAAAAAGTGGAAAGAGAAATGATAGTGATACAAGAAAATCATGAAAATAAAGTCAACAGCTTAGTAAAGGAGACACAAAAAATAGTGAAGAAATAAAAACCTTAAATAACACACTAGCAGGGGTGGCTAGGTGGTGCAGTGGATAAAACACCAGCCCTAGATTCAGGAGTACCTGAGTTCAAATCCAGTCTCAGACACTTGACACTTACTAGCTGTGTGACCTTGGGCAAGGCACTCAACCCTCATTGACTCAGAAAAAACAGAAACAAAAACAAAACAAAAAAACAGACTAGGTCAAATGGTAAAAGAGGTACAAAAAGCCAATGAGGAAAAAAATGCCTTGAAAAGCCAAATTGGCCAAATGGAAAAGGAGGTACAAAAACTCTCTGAAGAAAATAATTCCTTAAAAATTAGAATTAAGCAAATGGAAGGTAATGATTTTATGAAAAATCAAGAAACAATAAAGCAAAACAAAAAGAATGAAAAAAATAGAAGGCATTGTAAAATATCTCATTGGAAAAACAACTGACTTAGAAATAGATCCTGGAGAGATAATTTAAATTTAAATAATCGGACTACCTGAAGGCCATGATCAAAGAAGAGTCTAGATATTATTAGAGGAAATTGTCAGTGAAAAATTCCCTGATATTCTTGAAGCAGAAGGTAAAATAGAAATTGAAAGAATCTACTGATCACCTCCTGAAAGAGATCCCAAAAGGAAAACTCCCAGGAATATTATATCCAAACTCCAGAGCTCCAAGGTCAAGGAGAAAATACTGCAAGCAGCAAGAAAGAAACAATTAAAGTACTGTGGAACCACAGTAAGTATAACAAGATCTAACAGCTTCTACATTAAGTTTTGGAGGGCTTGGAATATGGTTTCCTGGATGGCAAAGGAACTAGGATTATAACCTATCCAATAAAACTCAGTATAATCCTTCAGGGGAAAAATGGGAATTCAGTGAAAGAGAGGACTTAAATGCATTCTTGATGAAAAGACCTGAGCTAAATAGAAAATTTAATTTTCAAATGCAACTCCAGAGGATCATAAAAAGATAAACAGGAAAAAGAAATTATATAGGATATTAAAAGTTTAAACTGTTTACATTCCTACATGGGAAGATGATACTTGTAACTCATAAGAACTTTCTCATTATTAGTGAAGCTGGATGTAGCATGTTTAGACAGAGTGCACGGGTGTGAGTCGAATATAAAGGGATGATGGGCATCTCCTCAGTTTCAAATTCTTTACACCAGAACAGGACTGCCATATTTTTTTTTGTACATATAGATCCTTTAACTTTTTGGTTTTTTATCTCTTTTTGGATAGCAACCTACTAGTGGTATTAACTAGGTCAAAGAGTATGCATGGTTTTATATTCCTTCAGCCATAGTTCTAAATTGTTCTACATAATATTTGAATTAGGAGCCAAGATGGCAGAGAGAAGCCAGGAAGTTGCCTGAGCTCTCTTGAGCTTCCCTCAAAAACAACATTAAATCAACCTTGTCCCTTGGACAAAAAGGAAGTGCAGCACAGTGCAGCTCAACACAGTTTTGAAGGGGTCTGGGCAAGTCATCAGGAGTCTCCTCGCCACAGCACAGTTCAGCAGCTGAGGCCCCTTTGTCAGCAGCTGGTGGTGAAGCAGGCCAGTTGTGAGACCCCCAGCCCAGGGGTCTCTAGTCAGACCAAGTCATCCCAATCAGTGTAAGGAGAAAGTCCAGGGTAGTGAGGAATCTGTAAGCCCCAGAAGCCTCAAGAGCAGAAAGCCAGTGACCAGGTCCCTATCTCCCAGTACAAGAATCCCCTGTGCCCCAGGAGCAGACCTCAACTTTAAAAGTCAAAGAATAGGCTACAATATGAGGAAGAAACAGAAAAGGATCCTTACCATTGATAGCTTCTATGGTGACAGGTAATATGGAAACTAAAACTCAGATGAGGACAATACTTTCAAAATGCTTACATGTGAAGCCTCAAGGAGGAAGACAAATTGGTCTCAAGATTAAAAAGCCCTCTCGAAAGAGCTCAAAAAGGATTTAAAAATCAAATGAAAGAGGTAGAAAAAATGGGAAAAGAAATTAGAGAAATAAAAGTTACACTAGAAAATTATGAAATCAATAGTTTGGAAAAGAAAGCACAAGCATTGACTGAATAAAACCATTTCTTAAAAATATATAATTGACCAAATTGGGGAGGGGGGGTGGCCAAATGGAAAATGAGGTACAAAAGCTAACTAAAGAAAATAATGTCTTAAAAATTAGAATTGGGCAGATGGAAACTAATGATTCCATGAGATACCAACAATCAGTCAAACAGAATCAAAAGAATGAAAAAATAGAAGAAAATGTGATTTGCTATGGTTGTGACTAGGTCTGAGTCTACACAGGGGCTGGTTCTGTGCTGGCATGGCCTGTGCTGAGCTGAACTCCGCTCTCACCCCAGTTTAACAGACCTTTCCTGCCAATATTTTAAGTTGTCTTTGGATGAAAAATTATTTCACCCTCTCTTTTTGTGAGTTTTGCTGCTCCAGGCATTGTTTTATGGCATTATTTGAAGATATTTGGAGGAGTCTTGGGGAGACTTCAGGCAAGTCACTGTCTTTCCTCTGCTATCTTGTTTCTGCCCCCAAGGTTCTTTTTTCTTTAATTACAGTTTTCAGGTACTCCAATAATTTTGAAACTATCTCTCCTGGTTCTATTTTACAGGACAGTTATTTTTTCCAATGAGATATTTCACATTGTCTTCTATTTTTAATACTTTTGGCTTTGTTTTATGGTTTCTTGATTTCTCATATAGTCATTAGTTTCCATTTCCTCAATTCTAATTTTAAGGAATTATTTTCTTCACTGAGCATTTGTACCTCCTTTTCCATTTGGCCAATTCCACTTTTTAATGAGGTTTTTTTTTTCTCTTCAGTCAAATGTTTTGCCTCTTTTTCCATTTGACCCATTTGGTTTTTTATGGTGTTATTTTCTTCAGTATATTTTGGGTCATCTTTACTGAGCCGTTGACTATTTTTTCCATGATTTTCCTTTATCACTCATTTCTCTTCCCAATTGTTCTTCTACCTTTCTTATTTTATTTTCAAGATCCTTTTTGAGCTCTTCTTTGGCCTAATACCAACCCATGTGTTTCTTTGAGGCTTTGGATTTTGGAGCTTTGAATTTTCTATCTTCTTCTGACTGTGTTTTGATCTTTCCCGTGACCATGGTAACTTTCTATTGTTGGAATTTTTTCTAATGCTTGCTCATTTTTCCAGTCTATTTCTTGACTTTTAAATCTGTTTAAGTGGGGTTCTACATGCAAGATGGAAGGTGCACTTTCCCAAGCTTTGGAGGGTTTTTTGCAGCTGTTTTCAAAGATACTTCTAGGAACCAGTTAAATTTTCAGTTCTTCCAAGATGGAATGATATAAGGAGAAATATATTTAGTACTCTACTCTCCTGTGCTCTTGTCTGTGAGTGACCAAAACCACCCTTTTCTGTCCAGGAACTGTGATGAGAGTCACTGTTCCTCTGTGGCTGAAAGCTCTCATGTTCTAGTGCTCCTCCTTTCCCTGGGATTGGCACCCAGGATTATGACCCTGATCTGCATATGGGCAAAGCAAGATAATCTTGCCTCAGTGCCAGCAAAGAGACCCCTGTAATCTCCTTCTGATCACTTGTTCAATCTCCTTGCTATCTGTGGGCTGAGAGTTCTGGAAGCAGGCAGTGCTGCTGCTGATTCAGTGGCTCCCAAAGCTTGCAACTCATTTTTTGGGGCTGAGGCTATGCTAGCACATCCTTTGCTGGCCTGTGCTCCACTCTAACCCTGGTATGACAGACCTTTCCTGACAACCTTTTAAGTTGTCTTTGGCTGGAAAACTATTTCACCCTGTCCTTTTGTGGGCTCTGCCACTTCAGCAAATGCTTTATGCCATTATTTAAAGGTGTTCAGAGGGATTTAAAGGAGAGCTCAGGTGAGTCACTGCCTTTTCTCCTCCATCTTGGCTCTGCCTTCTATAATGGCCTTTTTAAATATCAAGAACTCATAAATGAAAACTGCACAAGACAAATAGTAAATTATACCAGCTTTTTAAAAATAATAAAATACAAACAAATGAATTGAAAATCTTGCTCCTGAACTGCAAAATATTTTGCAAAATATACGTGATCAAAACTCATATTCTTATATAAGTCTAGATTGCCAGTAACAGGATCCAGACCCCTAATTAAAACATAATGCTTATTTTCCTCAATCTGTGAAGTAAACAAAGGATGGTTCGTTCATTTTTGTTTTGTTTTGTTTTGTTTTTGTAGTCTGAGGATAAGCAGTATGGAATATTGTAAACAGACCTGGGTTCAAGGTATTAATTATGGTTTCCATTTATAGAGCCCCTTATGGCTTGCAAAAGTCCTTTACATCTTTTACTTCATTTTATCCTCACAACAACCCTGGGAAGCTGGGATTGTTATTATTACCATTTTACAGATAAAAAAAAATGAGGCTGAGAGAGGTTAGGTGACTTACCCACATAAGGTGCAATAGCTAGTGTCTGAGGGAAAATTTGAACTTCAGACTTCTTCATTCCCAGTCCAGTGCTCTATCCACAATGCCATCTGATTACTTCAGAATTAGGGTTAGAGGTAGGACTGGGGTTCAAATCCTATATCTGCTGTGTGACCCTGGACAAGTCAGTTAACAATGCTGAGCCAGTCAGGAGTTCAGCTCTAGTTTGTAGGCAATGGGGAGTAAATGAGAGGCTTTGAAAGAGCAGCTGTTTTTTCAGTCATTTCAGTCACAGTCATTTCAGTTGCACCCAACGTTTTGTCCAATGCCCATTTGGGGTTTTCTTGGCAAAAATACTGGAATGGTTTGCCATTTCCTTTTCCAGCTCATTTGACAGATGAGGAAACTGAGAAAAACTTGGTTAAGTGACTTATTCAGAGTCATACAGCTAGTAAGTGTCTGAGGCCAGATTTGAACTCAGATCTTCCTGACTCCAGGGTCTGCACTCTATACACTAAGCCACCTAGTTGTCTTTGAATGAAGCACCATAGCCAGATCTCCTGCTCTAGCTGTGTTATCCTTGCTATTTATTACTTTCTTTTTTTTCTTTTTTTTGCCTCTGCCAACTTTCTGGAGCAGTTGGGCAAGGAAAGAAAGGCTGCAGAGGCTGGGCTTTTGTTCCTCTAAGATGCTGTCTTTCTCCTTTTATAAAACTTTGTTGGCTGTTACATTTTGCACTGAAAGAAGTCTCTGCCAAACACTGTCCAGCCTCATGCATTATTTACCAGTTAATATCACAAAAGTGATATATACAAAAGTGATCTCTCTCTCCTATCCCCCGCCTTGCCTTGTTTGCTTCTGAGACACTGAAAACCCTGCCAACTGCACTTGTATTACATCGTCTGGGTCAATTTCTCCAGCTCTGGCTCCATCTTTCTCACTTACCCATAACTTCCTTGGCTGCAGCTGAATTTCATCTGTAGGAGAATGAAGGCATGCTTCACTGATGACCCCTCCAGGAGTGTGAAGAATGCTGAAGCTCAAGGGATCCCTGTTGCCAAATGCATCTAGTTGAAACGATTCAGTCTGTAATTTAAGGCCTTTCTTAATCTGACTCCATTCCAATCTTCTTTTCACCCCCAATATTTCTCCTCTGCTCCAGACTGGCTGGTCTGCTTATTATCCTCCAGGTGTTCCCATACCACCCCCACTTTTTTCATTGCTTCCTCTACCAGGAATCTCTCAATCTCTCACTTTCCTCTCTATCTATTGAAAGAGAACTAAACACAGAACCACAAGAACTGAGTTCTAATTCTAACTCTACCACTGTGTGATCTTAGGCAAGTCACTTAACTTCTAAGGGACCCAATTTCCCCATCTCTAAAATGAAGGATTAAACTAGAATGATTTCTAAACTATGTTAAGCTCTATGATCTTATCCATACTTCAAGGATGGATATGCTTCATGACTTAGAATTACCATACCTCCTCCAAGAAGCCTTCAGTCATAACTGCCATTTCTTTTCTTTTCTTTTTATTTTTAAGTGAGGCAGTTGGGGTTGAGTGACTTGCCTTAGGTCACACAGCTAGTAAATGTTGTGTCTGAGGCCAGATTTGAACTCAGGTCCTCCTGACTCCAGGGCTGGTGCTCTATCTACTGTGCCCCCTATCTGCCCATAACTGCCATTTCTAACTCATTTGAATCCTGTTTGTCCTCTTGAAATGTTGTGTCCCTTAGCCCCCGAGTTGAGATACTGTCAGCATTCTTTTTCCATCCTTCTGAACATCTTTCTTCCTAAACCCTTCTCCTCATCCTCCCAGTACCTTTCACTCAAAAACCTAGGAATCATCCTTTACAGTGCATTATATCTTACCTATGTCCAATCTGCCACCAATATCTGTTGATTTCATCTTTGCAACAAATATGCCTCCTTCTATACTCTGATATTGCTACCATTCTGGCTCAGGGATTTATAACCTCAAGACTGGATTATTTCAATAGCCTGCTGGTGAGTCTCATGGCTTCAATTCTCTCCTCACTCCAGTCCAATCTTCATTCAATCACTGATGTGATTTTCCTAAAATACAGGTCAGACCATGTCACTTCCCTACTCAATAAATTCTAGTTGCTTCTTATCACCTCTAGGATCAAATACTCTACCATTTATCAGTTCCATTTAGCAATCAAAGCTCTTCATAACCTATCCTTCTCCTACCTTCCAAGCTTTTACCATCTTCCTCCCTAAGAAAGTCTTTGATTCACTGACACTGGGCTCCTTGATGTTCCATAAACAAAACACTCCTTCTCTCAGCTCTGGGCATTTTCCTGGATGACTCCCATACCTGGAATGCTCTTTCTCCTCATCTCCACCTACAGATTTCTCTGGCTTCTTTTTTATATCATTAAGTGTTTTCTTATTTTCCAGTTGCATGTAAAAATATTTTTCAACACTTGTTTTCATAAGATTTTGAGTTCTGAATTTTTCTCCCTCCTTCTCTTCCCAACTAAAGTCCCATTTTCTACAGAAAATCTTATCCAAACCCTCTTAATTCTAACCTCTTACCTTCCTTAATTATTTTCTATTTATCATGTGCATTGTTTTTGTATATGTGTTTCTTTGTTGTCTCCCCCATTAGACTGTAAGCAACTTGAGGGCAGGGACAGTCTCTTGCTTCTTAATAAATTGTCAGGACTTAGAACAGGGCCTGACACACAGTGTGCACTTAATAAGTGTTTATTTACTGAGTGCCTACTCCTTAAGAATTATTTGTTGGCTCAGTTGATTCCTTCTGAGCACCAAAAATGGGCAATTTCCAAGGCTGTGGAAAATGATTTTTCTAATTAATATCTTGGAGATGTAATACTGACTTCCCCTCATTCCAAAGTACTTCTCAATAAAATAAAGTCAACTTTCCTTGGTCCTGGTCAGGGCTATAAACCTATAAAATAAGATACTCTTCTTTGCCCTGTTCAAAACTACAAACTTTTAATAATCTTGAAAAGAATGACACTTCTAAATTCTTTGTAGGCAATAAAAATTTGGTCTGGGGTGAAGATTAATAATTAGCCCTAGGTTAGGGGGTGGTCTGCTATCAGCCCTTGATTTTAATAATGTCTACCTCCAAATTAAGTTGACAAATCATAAATGATTAGTCATCCCTCAGGAACACCTCCTCTTTGAGGAGCATATAATGTGTGAACTCACTGTCTTGAGTCTTTGGTCTGAGAGGGACAGACAAATGATTACCCTTTTATTAACAGTTCACTGGTATATTAATAAAAATGATTAAATTACCCAGAAACTATTTCTCTCATATTTTTAATCATCACAGCTTCCTCCTCATCCCTTTTTAGTTCTCTCTTTACAAATTCTCCTTTGGGAGAAATTGGGCAGAGTGGCTAAGTATATTGTCTCATAGGTGTTGATTAGTGGGAATGAGCTCTATATCCAGACAGAAGATCAAAGTTCAAGTTTTAGCTCCACAATTTAACATTTCTGTGACTTTGGCCAAGGCATTTAACTGCTTTTAGAAGGAGTTTCTTCATATGCAGAATGGAGATAATAATAGTTATATTACCTGCCTCAAAGGACTATGGCAAAACTCAAAAACAAGTTTGATTACTGTGTCACCTATCCCTTTGACCAAGAGATTGATCAGAATATGGAATAACACCAGGCCAAGGAAAGATTCCTGGGATTCTCAATTAGACTCTTCTCCACTGTCTTATGTGATGAATGAAAAGCCCTGAGAGGCAGAGTTCCTGGATGGTTAACAAATTTATTAATTTTGCTAGCTAATAATCAATAAATTAATGGTCAGATGTTTCTCTTGGTAACCAAAGATAAAACCATGGAGAGCCTGAAGCCTTAAATAATTTTATAGAAGGGCAGGCTCCTGACGAGTGAAAAATCAACCCTAATTGGTGGACATTTAATGAGGAGAGTTAGATGTCATCATATGCTCCTGTTAAGAATGTGACTCTATCATGAGACTTAGCTGCCTCCAGCAATCTAAACAGGGGAATCCATCTCCATCCAGACCACTCTGGTTGGTTTTCTCCTTGATGATCTTAGTCCCCCTAACCTCTTATGGAAGGGTATACAGACAGGGACTCTTTTCCTTGGGGTAGGAACTTACACAGAATGGACTCTGCTTACACTCTACACAAAAGTAATCTCCTAGTTGGGTAGAATCTAGCACAAGAGTGAAGAGCATGTTCTGTGAGGATTAGGAGTGGTCTCAATAAGTCATGTCCTTCAGAGGCTGACCTTTCACAGAAGCTGGGTCACAATGGGGAAACAGGAGAAAAGTCTAGATTCCAATTTAACAATTGGTGATTAATATTATAGTAAGATAATAATTACTCTCACTTACTATTTACTATGTAAATGAAAAATTAGTGAATTAAGGTCTCCACATTGGTTAGACCACAAGACTATGACTTTCCAGGATAACTTATTAAAGTATTATTAGAAGAGATTATAGAATTAGAGTAATAATACCCCCTGGAGATCATAAGATCTTAGAAAAGACAAACCTACCCAGTAAGTGGTAACAAAACTTTTTTACATCTTTCAAAACAAAGTTTAAAAAGCCTATCTCAGTTCATTATTTTCTCTAGCCATGACATAACTGGTTTTCTCATGACACCAAAGGAGAATGATGAATCCTTCCTAGAGGATTCATATGGTGAATTGGAATTTGCCTATCAAAACACTCTGTCTCCAAGATCACTGGTCCAAGCTATAATTCCATGCTCACTCTCAGTCCATCAGAAAGCCTTTTGCCTACTTGAGGCTCTCAGCTGCATCCGCACATAATCAGGTATCAAACTACCCAATATTCCTTCTTTTTATCCACAAGAAATAAAGCAGGAAATATAATTAAGATATTTACCGGAGGCGGAGCCAAGATGGCGGAGAGGAAGCAGCAAGCTGCCTGAGCTCTCCTTCTGTTCCCTCAAAATGAACATTAAATCAAGCCTCTGGACGGATTCTAAAACTACAGAACCTGCAAAGAGACAGAGAGACACTGTCCTCCAACCAGAGATAATTTAGAAGACTTCAGGAAAAGGTCAGTCTGACTTGGGCAAAAGGGAGGCCCAGCGCAGGGCAGCAACCCAGCACTGAGGGGGTCGGGGCAAGTCAGCAGGAGCTGCGGGCCACAGCTGGACAACTGAGGCTCCCGGAACCTGGTTCAAAAATCTGGTGGCCAAGAAGGACAGTGGAAAAACCTACCTGCACTGGCCGGGAGGGAGACGATTGGGTCAGGCGGCATCAGACGCCGGGGTCTGGCGCCTGGCTGACCAAGCACAATCAGACAGGAAGTGCAGGGCGGGGGATCTCCACACACCATAAAGGCCTCAGAGTAAAAGCCGGGTCACACAGCACCTATACCCCTGCACAAGAAGCCCAAAACAGGGACCCTGGTGCCCCCAGAGCAGACCTCAACTTAAAGAATAAATAAATAAGCTGCAATAATGAGTAAGAAGCAAAAAAGAGCCCTCTCCATTGAGAGCTTCTGTATCAATAGGGAAGAAGCCAACACAAACTCAGATGAGGACAATAGCCTCAAATTGGCTACATCTGAAGCCTCACAAGGGAAGGTGAATTGGTCGCAAGAACAAAAAGCCTTCCTGGAAGAACTCAAAAAGGATTTTAAAAATCAATTGCAAGAGGTAGAAGAAAAAATGGGGAGAGAAATGAAAGCAAAACAAGAAAACTATGAAAAAAGAATCAGCAGCTTGGAAAAGGAAGCTGAAGAAAACAAAGCCTTAAAAAATTCATTTGGCCAAATGGAAAAAAAGCTGCATAATCTCACTGAAGAAAACAATACCTTAAAAAATTCACTTAGCCAAATGGAAAAAAAGGTGCATAATCTCACTGAAGAAAACAATGCCTTAAAAATTAAAGTGGGACAGTTGGAAGATAAGGAATCCTTGAGACAACAGGAATCAGTCAAGCAGAATAAAAAAAATGAAAAAATAGAAGAAAATGTAAGATACCTCACTGGAAAGACAACTGATCTGGAAAACAGATTGAGGAGAGACAATCTGAGAATCATTGGACTGCCTGAAAGCCATGACCAGAAAAAGAATCTAGACACCATATTCCAGGAAATTATTAAGGAGAACTGCCCTGATATCATAGAATCAGAGGATAAAATCATCATTGAAAGAATCCACCAATCACCTCCTGAAAGAGACCCCAAAAGGAAAACTCCAAGAAATATTGTAGCCAAATTCCAGAATTATCAGGTGAAGGAGAAAATACTCCAATCAGCCAGAAAGAAGCAATTTAAATATCATGGAGCCACAGTCAGGATTGCTCAGGACCTGGCAGCTTCAACATTAAAGGACCGCAAGGCTTGGAATATGATATTCCGGAAGGCAAAGGAGCTTGGATTGCAGCCGAGAATCTATTACCCAGCAAAAATGTGCATTTTCTTTCAAGGGAAAAGATGGACATTTAATGACATTGGGGACTTTCAATCTTTCCTGAAAAAAAGACCAGAACTGAATAGAAAATTTGATCTCAACATATAAGACTCAAGAGAAGTTTAAAAAGGTAAACAGAGGGGGAAAAAAAAGTTACCCTATTAGGTTAAACTGTTTATATCCCTACACAGGAAGATAATACTCATAACTCTTAAGAACTGTAAATGTATTTGGGCAGAGAGAAGGACTTTATATAGAAGGTATAAATATAAATTGTCTTTGATGTGATGATACAAAAGAATTAAGGGGTTAAAAAGGGAGTCTATGGGGAGGAGAGGAAAGGGGAGGTGGAATGGGATGAATTATATCATATGAAGAGGTGGAAAAAACCTATTACAATAGAGGGAAAGAAAGGAGGGGGGAACATTGTTTCAACCCTATTCTCATTAGATTTGACTCAAAGAGGAAATAACATATACGTTCATTGGGATAAAGAAACTTAACTTATTCTTTAGGGAAACAAAAGGGGAAGGGAAAGAGGGGGACTGATAGAAGGGAGGACAAAAGCAAGGGAGAAAAGGGTAAAGAAAAGAGAGGGGGGTGATAAAAAGGGAGGGCAGATCGGGGAGGCAGGGGTAAGAAGTAAAACATCGATGAGGAAGAATAGGGTGAAAGAAGGGGGGAAAAGTACAAAGGGGGTAAATAGAATGGAGGGCAATAGACAGTCAGTAATAATAACTGTGAATGTGCATGGGATGAACTCTGCTATAAAACGGAAGCGAATTGCAGAGTGGATTAAAAACCAGAACCCTACAATATGCTGTTTACAAGAAACACATTTGAAGCAGAGAGATACAAACAGAGTAAAGGTAAAAGGCTGGAGCAGAATATATTATGCCTCAGCTAAAGTAAAAAAGGCAGGGGTAGCAATCCTTATCTCAGACAAAGTGCAGGCAAAAATAGATCTCATTAAAAGAGATAAGGAAGGAAATTACATCTTACTTAAAGGTACTATAGATAATGAAGTAATATCAATATTAAATATGTATGCACCAAGTGGTATAGCATCCAAGTTCTTAGAGGAGAAGTTAAATGAGTTACAAGAGGAATTAGACAGTAATACTATACTAGTGGGGGATCTGAATCTCCCCCTCTCAGAATTAGATAAATCTAGCCAAAAAATAAATAAGAAAGAAGTGAAAGAGGTGAATAGATTACTAGAAAAATTAGACATGATAGATGTCTGGAGAAAATTGAATGGGGATAGAAAGGAATATACCTTTTTCTCAGCAGTACATGGCACATTTTCAAAAATTGACCATGTATTAGGGCACAAAAACATCATAGTCAAATGTAGAAAGGCAGAAATAGTAAATGCATCCTTCTCAGATCATGATGCAATAAAAATTACATGTAAGAAAGAGCCAGGGAAAAGTAGAATGAAAATCAATTGGAAACTAAATAATTTCATTCTAAAGAATGAATGGGCCAAACAAGAAATCATAGAAACAATCAATAACTTTATCCAAGAGAATGACAATAATGAGACAACATACCAAAATCTATGGGATGCAGCCAAAGCAGTGCTTAGGGGAAAATTTATAGCTCTAAATGCTTACATGAATAAGAAAGAGAAAGAGGAGATTAATGAATTGGGCATGCAACTTAAAAAGCTAGAAAAAGAACAAATTAGAAATCCCCAATTAGACACTAAATTAGAGACCCTGAAAATTAAAGGAGAAATTAATAAGATTGAAAGCAAAAAAAACTATAGAATTAATCAATAAAACTAAGAGCTGGTTTTATGAAAAAACCAATGAAATAGATAAAATATTGGTTAATTTTATTAAAAAAAAGAAAGAAGAAAAACAAATTACCAGTATCAAAAATGAAAAGGGTGATGTTACCACCAATGAAGTGGAAATTAAAGCAATAACTAGGAAATATTTTGCCCAACTGTATGCCAATAAATTTGACAATCTAAATGAAATGGATGAATATTTACAAAAATACAAACTGCCCAGGTTAACTGAAGAGGAAATAAAATCCTTAAATAAACCCATATTAGAAAAATAAATTGAACAAGCTATTAATGAACTCCCTAAAAAAAAATCCCCAGGGCCAGATGGGTTTACGGGTGAATTTTACCAAACATTTAAAGAACAATTAATTCCAATATTATACAAATTATTTGGAAAAATAGATGAAGAAGGAGTTCTACCAAATTTGTTTTATGACACAAATATGGTGGTGATACCAAAACCAGGCAAAGCAAAAACAGAGAAAGAAAATTATAGACCAATTTCCCTAATGAATATTGATGCTAAAATCTTAAATAAGATATTAGCAAGGAGATTACAGCACGTGATCACCAGGATAATACACTATGACCAGGTGGGATTTATACCAGGAATGCAGGGCTGGTTCAACATTAGGAAAACTATTAACATAATCAACCACATCAATAAGAAAACCAAACAAAATCATATGATTATCTCAATAGATGCAGAGAAAGCTTTTGACAAAGTACAGCACCCATTCCTAATAAAAACACTAGAGAGTTTAGGAATAGGGGGAACTTTTCTTAAAATAATAAACAGTGTCTACCTAAAGCCATCAGCAAGTATTATATGCAATGGAGATAAATTAGAGGCCTTCCCAATAAGATCAGGGGTGAAACATGGATGTCCATTATCACCCCTATTATTTAATATTGTCCTAGAAATGTTAGCTTTAGCAATCAGAGAAGAGAAAGGAATCAAAGGAATTAGAATAGGCAAGGAGGAAACAAAACTATCACTCTTTGCAGATGATATGAGGGTATACTTAAGGAATCCTCGAGAATCAAGTCAAAAATTACTTGAAACAATTAACAACTTTAGCAAAGTAGCAGGATATAAAATAAATCCACATAAATCATCAGCATTTCTATACATGACCAATAAAGTCTAGTAGCAAGAGATAGAAAGAGAAATTCCATTTAAAGTAACGGTAGGTAATATAAAATACTTGGGAGTCTACTTGCCAAGACAAACCCAGGAATTCTATGAACACAACTACCAAACACTCTTCACACAAATCAAATCAGATCTAAATAATTGTTAAGATATCAATTGCTCATGGATAGGCAGAGCTAATATAGTAAAAATGACAATACTGCCTAAATTAATTTACTTATTCAGTGCCATACCAATCAGACTACCTAAAAATTATTTTATACAGCTAGAAAATTAATAACAAAATTCATCTGGAAAAACAAAAAATCAAGAATATCCAGGGAAATAATGAAAAAAAATTCACAGGAAGGTGGGTTAGCGGTACCAAACCTGGAGCTTTACTATAAAGCGGCAGTCATCAAAACTATCTGGTACTGGATAAGAAATAGAGTGGTAGACCAATGCAATAGGCTAGGCACAGGAAATGCAGTAGTATATGACACTAGTAATGTAGTGTTTGATAAACCCAAAGACTCCAGCTTCTGGGATAGGAACTCAGTATTTGACAAAAACTGCTGGGAAAACTGGAAGATAGTATGGCAGAAATTAGGCATAGACCAACATCTTACACCTTATACTAAAATAAGGTCAAAATGGATACATGATTTAGACATAAGAGGTGATACCATAGGTAAATTAGGAGAGAAAGGAATAGTGTACCTATCAGATCTTTGGAAAGGAGAACAGTTTTTGACCAAACAAGAGATAGAGTATATTATAAAATGCAAAATGGATGATTTTGATTATATTAAATTAAAAAATTTTTGTACAAACAGAATCAATGCATCCAAAATTGGAAGGGAGGCAGAAAACTGGGAAACAATTTTTGAGGCCAGTGCTTCTGATAAAGGCCTCATCTCTAAAATATATAGGGAATTAAATCAAATTTATAAGAATCCAAGTCATTCCCCAATTGAGAAATGGTCAAAGGATATGAACAGGCAGTTTTCTGATGAAGAAACCAAAGCTATCTATTCCCATATGAAAAAATGCTCTAAATCTCTAATGATTAGAGAGATGCAAATTAAAACAACTCTGAGGTACCACCTGACATCTATCAGATTGGCTAAAATGACAAAAACGGAAGATAATAAATGTTGGAGAGGCTGTGGGAAAATTGGAACACTAATGCATTGTTGGTGGAGCTGTGAGCTGATCCAACCATTCTGGAGAACAATTTGGAATTATGCCCAAAGGGTGATAAAGCTGTGCATACCCTTTGACCCAGCAATCCCACTTTTAGGTCTTTTGCCCAAAGAAATCATGGAAGGGGGAAAGGGACCCACATGTACAAAAATATTTATAGCTGCTCTTTACGTGGTAGCAAGGAATTGGAAGTTGAGGGGGTGCCCATCAATTGGGGAATGGCTGGACAAGTTGTGGTATTTGAATACAATGGAATCCTATTGTGCTGTAAGAAATGATGAGCAGGAAGAGTTCAGAGAAACCTGGAGGGTCTTATGTGAGCTGATGATGAGTGAGATGAGCAGAACCAGAAGAACATTGTACACAGTATCATCAACATTGAGTGTTGACCTACTGTGATGAACTATATTCTTCTCACCAATGCAATGGTACAGAAGAGTTCCAGGGAACTCATGATAGAAGAGGATCTCCAAATCCAAGAAAAAAAGAAAGAAAGAAAGAACTGTGGAGTATAGATGCTGATTGAACCATATTATTTCTTTTGTTTTGGGTGCTGTTGTGTTTTTTTTTTCTATTTTGAGGTTTTGCATCACTGCTCTGATTTTTTCTCTTGTAACAGGATTAATGCAGAAATAGGATTAATGTTATTATGTGTATATATATGTGTGTGTATATATCTATATCTATATGTATAGAGATATATAGATATAACCTATATCAGATTACCTGCTGTCTAGGAGAGGGGGGAGGGAGGGGAGGGAGGGAGAAAAATCTGAAATTGTAAAGCTTGTATAAACAAAAGTTGAGAACTATCTTTACATGTAACGGAAAAAATAAAATACCTTATACATTAAAAAAAAATAAAGATATTTACCTTCTCAAAAATATAACACCCCCACAAAAGTACAAGCGATTCCATTCACAGTGTGACCATAATAAAATCATTTTCCCTCTCCAGGCTTAAGTTTCCATATTGTAAAAATGAAAAGAAAATCAGAGAACTTTAGAATATCAAAGCTGTAAGAGAACTAAGCAGGAACTTGTATTACAAGATCCCCAAAACATATCCATCAACTCCTTATTTAAGACTTCCAGTGAAAGTAAATTCACAATCTCCTAAAGCAGCTCATTCAAATTTTTGGATAGTTCTATTTATAAAGAAGTTTTTGTTGCTATGTTTTGTTTGTTTTGTTTTCTTTGGTGGTGGTAGTGGTGGTTGTTTTCCCCTAGATAGAGCCCAGAGTTCTTTTTCTATAGCTTCTACCCATTATGTCCAGTTCTGCCTTCTGGGAGAAAGTACAATCCTTTCACATCACAGTCTTTCTTTCTTTCTTCTTTTATTCTATTTTATTTTCTCTTTTTTTTCTTTTTATTTTCTTTTTTCCAATTACATGTGAGGGTAATTTTCAACATTGATTTTCATAAGATTTAGAGTTCCAAATTTTTCTCCTTCCCTCCCTTT
This sequence comes from Dromiciops gliroides, assembly GCF_019393635.1. Taxonomy (NCBI): domain Eukaryota; kingdom Metazoa; phylum Chordata; class Mammalia; order Microbiotheria; family Microbiotheriidae; genus Dromiciops; species Dromiciops gliroides. The sequence goes on from NC_057861.1 coordinate 83,581,241, forward strand.
CCTCCCTCCTCCCCAAGACAGCAACCAATTTGATATGGGTTATATATGTACAATTCATGAGTGCTCTATGGGAGTATTCTATGGGAGTTGATAGTATACTTCATCATTAATCTCTTGGGATTGTCTTGGATCATTGTATTGCTGAGATTAGTTAAGTCATTCACAATTGTTCATAGAACAATACTGCTGTTACTATGTACAATGTGCTCCCAGTTCTGCTCACTTCAATATACATCAGTTCATATGAGTCTTTCCAGCTTTTTCTGGGATAATCCTGTTTGTCATTTCCTGTAGCACAATACCATTGCACAACAATCCTATACCACAGCTTCTTTAGTCATTCCTCAATTGATAGACATTCCATAGACTCCCAATTCTTAGCCACGACAAAGAATTACTATATTTTTTGTACAATTTGTCCCCCTTTTCTCTATTTCATGAGTACTATTGTTAACTGTTTCCCTCCATCCTATTCCCTTCCCCATGATATTTATTCTATTATCTATATTCTTTCACCCTATCCATCATCAAAAGGGATTTGCTTCTGTCTGTCCCCTCCCCCAATCTGCCCTCATTTCCTTTGACACTTTCTCTTTATCCCCTTCCTCTCCTATTTTCCTGCAGGGTTAGATAGATTACTCCAACCAATTGAGTGTGTATGTTATTCCCTCCTTGAGCCAACTCTGATTACATTAAGGTCTTTGAACCTATTCTGATGAGTGTAAAGTTCATTTACTGCCCTGCTCCTCCCCCATCTCTTCCTTTATTCCATAAACCCTTCCCTGTTTCTTTCCTGTGGGATTTTATCCCTCCCTACCTCTGCCCTTCCCCCTCCCCCAGTGCATTCCTCCCAGCCTTCGATTTCCCCCTAAAGATATAATCACGGAGGTGACACAGTAGACAAAGCATCAACCCCAGACCCAGGGGGATGCCAGCCAAAACCTGGCCTCAGACACAAAAGTCACTCACTACACAACCCCAGATATGTCCCCCAATTCCAATTTTTTTAGAATTCTCTAGGGTCTTGTATTTGAAAGTCAAATTTTCCATTCAGTTCAGGTCTTTTCATTGCCTAAAGGTCCTCTTTTTCACCAAAGTCCCACTTTTTTCTCTGAAAGATTATACACAGTTTTGCTGGCTATGCAATTCTTGGTTGTAATCTCAATTCCTCTGCCCTCTGGAATATCATATTCCATGCCCTCCAGTCCTTTAATGTAGAAGCTGCTAGAGTGTATGTTATCCTGACTGGGGCTCCACAGTACTTTGGCAGCTTGCAATATTTTCTTCTTCATCTGAGAGCACTGGAATTCGGCTGTAATATTCCTGGGAGTTTTCCTTTTCAGTGGATTTTTTCAATTTCTGTTTTACCTTCTTCTTCTATAATATCAGAGCGATTTTCCCTGACAATTTCTTGGAAGATGATGTCTAAGCTCTTTCCTTGATCATGGTTTTCAGGTAGTCCAATGATTTTCAAATTATCTCTCCTGGACCTATTTTCCAGTCATCAGGTTTTCCAAGAAGATATTTCACATTTCCCTCTATTTTTTATTCATTTGGATTTGTTTTTATTATGTCTCAGTTTCTCATAAAGTCACTAGCTTCCATGTATTCAATCCTAATTTAGGCAATTATTTTTGTCAAAGAGCTTTTCCATTTGAATTTTCAAGCTGTTGAATTTTTCTCATGTCTTTCCTGTATCACCCTCATTTCTCTTTCCATGTTTTCCTCTACCTCTTTAACTTTATCTTCAAATTCCTTTTTGAGATATGGCCTGAGATCAATTCACATTTTTCTTGGAAGCTTTAGATATAGGGGCCCTGATATTGACATCATCCTCAGAGGGTGTACCTCAATCTTCCTTGTCACTAAAGAAACTTTCTATAGTCCTCATCTTTCCCTGTCTGCTCATCTTGCCTTTCTTTTACTTGACTTTTAGCTCCTTAAAGTGGGGTACTGTTTCCAGGCTGCACCATCCCAAGCTTCAGGAGGTCCCAGGTGGCATGATTTATGGATAAGCAGGTTCTTCACTCACCTGGCCTGTTCCCTGGTCCATAGATGACCCCAGACCAACTTGCTAATTAACCAGCTTTGTGTGCTGTGGTTGTCAGTCTGTGCCCCTCCCCTACCTGGGCCACTACTACTCAAGCCTACTTCCTGGTTCCCAGCAGGGATGAAAAACATAAGTTCTACCTCAGCATCATCAGAGACTCCTGTAATCTCTCCCTTGCCAAGGGATCAGCCCTCTCACCAGACTGTGAGCTTAGTTCCAGATAACACTGGCACTGCAGCTGATTCAGAGGCTCTAAGGGTCTCTTTCTCTGGGAAGGCCTTCCTGGGACTGGATCTGTGTCAGTGTGACTGTGGAGTTGGGATCCACTCCTGTCTCAGCACAGCAGCTCCCTCTTTCTGACCTTCCAAGCCATCCTTGGTTGGAAAATGATCTCAGCACATTCTTCTGTGGATTTTGCTGCTCCAGGAATTGTCCTATGGCATTATTTGGAAGTTTTTTGGGGTGATGATGTCATGAATTTGAGAACTCACTGCCTTTCCTCCACCATCTTGGCTCTGCCCTGGAAGTCCAATCATCACAGTCTTTAAAAAAGGAAAATGAGGGGGCAGCTAGGTGGTGCCGAGGATAAACCACTGGCCCTAGATTCAGGAGGACCTGAGTTCAAATCTGGCTTCAGATACTTGACACTTAACTAGCTGTGTGACCCTGGGCAAGTCACTTAACCCTCATTGCCCCACCCAAAAAAAAAAACAAAAAGAAAAAAAAGGAAAATTAACCCTAACTAAGCTACATGCCAGTTTTAACCTTATAAAGTTCTAGGATTCTATGTCAACCACATTGTGACTTGGGAATCACTTTCTCCTCTCTGGGCTTAACCTTGCTCTTTAAAAAAATGGATTAGATGCTGCTGCTACTACTGCTTCTGCTGCTGCTGCTACTACTACTACTACTACCACCACTATTACTACTACTACTACTACTACTACTACAGCTACTACTACCACCACCACCACCACCACCACTACTACTACTATTACTAGGTAGTGCATTTTCAAGCCATATCAGCTTGCTAAGATGTATTCTCCATATGCAGGGCTTTAGAGACTTGAACTCAATTGACTATTGAGGCAGGAATTCAAAAAGCTTGTCAACTTCAAATATACCAATCTTCCTCATTTGCTCTTGGGAGGTTTTGGTGACTACTTAGCTCATGACATCTGATGAAGAGAAAGGAGTTTCTGACCTTGGGATATTGGGCCACAAGGGTTCAGGATTGCAGAAATCTTGGTCAGTACTTTATCTAGCCCATCATCAATGCCCTAAGGAACAAGGTACCAGGACTCCAGACCAAAAGAAACCTGTACCACTGTTGACTTTGGATGTGAACTTGCTAGGACTAATGACTGTGTCTAAACTGAACTAAACTGTGAGCCTAATCCCCATCCCTTTCTGCCTCCTACTCCCCTAGAGACAGTGATATATATGGATAGATAGATAGATAGATAGATAGATAGATAGATAGATAGATAGATAGAGAGAGAGAGAGAGAGAGAGAGAGAGAGAGAGATAGATAGATAGATAGATAGATAGATAGATAGATAGATAGAGGCTTATGCTATCAAGGTGTTGAAGGAAATGTTTGTGCATTTATTCTTTCTATATCATGCTATATCTCTGAAGTAAATACAGCTTTGTAAACCTAGCTGCTGTTACGCATTTAAATAGAACTGGGATGCTAGTCACTGGGCTCCTAAAATGGAGGGAATACAATTGGTTGAAAACAAAACTAATGGCAGAGAAAAGAGGCACCTTCGATTATTTCAGGGCACCTGACAACCCTGATAGGGAAATATAACAAGCCTGGGCCATGAAAGAATGAGGTCAGAGTAAATCATGTCACAATAATAATTTCTATTTATATAGCATCTTTAGATTCACAAAGTGATTTCCTCACAACCCATTTATGAGTAAGGTAATACATATATTCTTACCACCCTCTCTATTTTATGGGCAAGGAAACTAAGGGCTAGGGAAATAATGGGAATTTAGGACATCACCCAGTTAGTGTAAGAGGCAGGACTTATCTTTTGGACAAGGTCTTTTGGCTTACAGGATCATAGATTTATTTAGATTTGGAAGAGGATTTCTATGGCATCTAGCTCAACCATTTCATTTTACAGATGGATAAGAGTGGCCCAGAGAATTTAAATGACATGGGCATTGAGCTAATGATTGTCCAGGCCAAGTTTGAAATCCAATCCTTTTATTCCAAACCCCTTGATCCTCAAGTCCAGAATCTAATAACTGGCCAAGTCAAGATTTAAAACCAGTTCTCTGATTCCAATGCCACTGCCACCCAAGTTTAAGATCTAATAGTTGGCTAATCCAAAACTGAAGCCAACATCCCCTGAAACCAAAATCCAGGATCATTTCCAATAACTAGCATTCCTACTAGTATGAACATTACGGGATTTCACATTTTATATTGCTTCTGGTTGGATCATACATTAAGCAGGTATTAGGTAAATGCTATTAAATGGTACTAGTGATGAAGCAGCACATGGTTACATGTACATGTGTTTTGACCAGATTTGGGTATCCAATACATTTGGAAAGCCCAGATATGCTTTATTCCCAGGCATTCACAAAAGGAGGAAATTCACATCAGGGGATTAATAGCTTCAAATAAACAAGGCTCTTCTCTCAAATGGCATCTAATCATCTAATTAGCCAAGAATCAAGATGGAGAGTCAACTAATTGTTAACAGATTTCCCATCCCCTCTTCCCCAAATATAAACACACCCACCCTCTCTCTCTAACCACAGGTATAATGACTTACTGGAAGCTTCTGAGCAGGAAAAAAAAAAAAACAACTCCTGAAATGAAAGGAACCATAAGGCAGAAAGGGATTTTAGTAGGTTCCTTCAAATTTTGAGAATTGAAAGGGACCTTAACAATAATCTAGCTCAGCCCATCCCCTTGAACATTATCCCCAGTAAAAGATATTCCAAAATTGCTCATTCAGCCTTTGCTTGAAAACCGCCAGTGTAGGGAAATGCATTGCCTCTAGAGGTTACTGATTCCTATTTTGGATAATTCTAGTTACTAGGAAGTTTTCTTAATGCCAGTACTGAATGTACCACTTTGTAAATACTAACTGTTGATGCTAGGAGTCTAGAGGGAGTTTTAACCTATGTAAATTCTTCATTTTTTGCTCCATAGATCTGGATATCCTGTGTTTCCCAATGCTGTTCTTTTTGTACTCATTAAAAAGGCTTAACAGGACTGATATTATATCCATTTAGAAGAGAAAAAAAAAGGTTTTTTATAGAAACTGAGTCAACAGGACTCTGGACCTTCAGAACATAGAATAAGTTTCACTGGATACAAGGTTGTCCCTAGCAGATACAGATTTTCTTATATTCTCCTAGAATTGTAACACCAGTCACAAGTTGAAATCCAACCCAATTTTTGCTAACTGATTTGAGTCATATCCCTGTTCACAACTATTCTCAGACATATGCCCAAGAAGCTACAATGGTACATTGGAAAGAAAGCAGAGAATCTTGGGTTCCAGTCCTATCTCTATCATATCCTCCTTGTTTGTCCTTAAAATGTCATTTGACTTCTTTAAACCTCCATTTCCTTATTTGCAAACTTTGAGCTTTAGGCAAGATGACTTGTGAGGAACTTCCAGATCTCAATGTTTGATCCTATGCTCATATGAGGGCAGATCTTTCAATAAAACCATTCCACACGACTGGAGTCAATTCAAAATGTGTTCTTTGCTAAGAGTGGAAGTGAATTTCATCTTTATTAATTCCAAGATATCAATTTTATTTTGGCATTATCATGTTTAGGGAGTATTTGTGGATGTAGATATCTGTATTAGTTTGTGAATATAGTCAGTCCTAAACATTTATTTGTGATTGTATGTGAGTTACTGTGTGTGTGTATGTAACAATATATATGAGTGCCTTCAGTTTTTTATTCAATTTCAATCAATTCAAGAAGCATTCCTTAAGCTCCTACTATGTGCCAGGCACTATAATACGTGGTGGTGATACAAAAACAGAAATAAAACATTCCATGCTCTTAAAGTGCTTACATCCCTGGAGGTGGTGGAAGTGGGGAGAAAGAGGTATTATACAACAAAAACACAGATAAATAAATACAAATTATATTCCCCAAAAACCAATTTGGGTAAGAGATGAAGAAAGATCATGATTTAGTGTATACAACAATGACTATATGTTGCTATATGTATATATTATGTATATAGAAACATATAAAAGTGTGAGTGTGTTTGAGTTTATGAGGATGTATTAATTTATCTGTATGTGTGTTGGTTTGCACTAAACAGAGCCTGTTACCATCATGTGACTCCAACTAATGCACAATTTGGCCCACAATATGATGCTAATTGCTCTCAACGGTTGCTGACATTTTGTTGTGTGTGTGGTTTGTTTTTTTTTGTAAAAGCATTTTTATTTTATTGAAATACAGAAATAGCACAGCATATGCTCTGGCCATCTTTGGTGCTAAATGAAGCTTTTGATGGGCCCCTTTGCATTCTCCTTGAAGAATTTGTATGTAAGCTGGCCGACTTATCTCAGAGAAAACCCTGCTTTTGCTCATGCCTCTGTCTTGCCTTTTTTTTCTCGTTAAGACAGTCTGATTCATACTGCCATTGCTAGACAGAAAGGCACATTTCCTAAAGGCACCATTGGGAGAGAGCCCCCAGACTCTACCATCTCCTGTTCCCCTGAAGTTTCAGTTGCACTTTTATCTGATTAGGAAATTGCCTTTCAGTCTAATGCATCCATCTCTATTTTTACATCTCGGACAATTTTGTGTAAAAGTATCAAACTAGATTATGGGCATATTCAAGAATAGACAATGACAAAATTGTGACATGACAGATTTTTCTCCACTGCCCCTCAAACTTTCTTTGAGAAACTCTACTTACCTTTAATGTAAAACCCCTCCTTTCCCACCTACCATGTTCATGCAACTAGTACTCCAGTTTTCAATGGACCAATAGTGAGACTGGGAATACTAGTGATAATAGTCATTATGTTGAAATCCTCAGTGGCTATATGGGAATGTAAGGAATTAATTGTGATTTGGGGTTTACATAACCATATCTTTGCTTCATTATGGTCAGACTGAAAAAATGTAAGATTGTAAAGCCTAAGAGAAGATGGGTGTGTACTTTGGGAGATAATTGAAAAAACAAGAGGAACTCTGACCACAGGGAATATTTATTGAAACTAAGTAAATAAGCCTCCCCTAATTGCTCTCCCATGCCCACATGGGCCTGGCCAGATTATAATAGGAACAGCCCATGTGGGTGTGCTGAACCAATTAGAGATCCAGCATGGCTAAGAACCACCCCTTCCTGTGGGAGAGGCAGTTAGAGGCAGTTCAAAAAAAAAAAAGGCATTTAAGCCTATTTCAGAAGAGAGTTTTCTGACGGAAATGGGGAAGGAAGGTAGACAGTTAGAGGAGCTAGAGGAGCTGCTGGTGTTTGACCTTTGGACAAAAACAGAAGAGACTACACAGCCAATTCTCCTTAGAGCTACAGATTTCAGGTGTTGGTGAGTTTGTGTTTTTGAGGCAAAGCTAGCTCTTTGGAGCTAGCTGGCCTGGAGGCAGGTTCAGGTTGCCTGGGGCTTTTTTACTCCAGAGATTTAGACATTGTTCCTAGTTCTATTAACCTCACTTTTGTTTTAAATTTGTTCCCATGAATAAACCTGTTTAGTTTTTGAAAGAAGCTGTTTCTTTTCTTAACCCAATACTATGGCAAGCCACCCAATTAACTCTTCCCATATTAAATTTGGTCCTTACAGGTTGGTGGTGGAAATACACATTGGAAAGAGTGCTGTTGTAGAAGACAGGAGATCTGAATTCAAGTAGGTATTGGAGAGGTGACATAAAATAATTAGGGAAAAAAAGAATTCCATTAAGAAGTCAATACCTGGGTTGAAATAATAATGACTCTAATACGAGTTAGCTACACAACCATGGGCAAGTCATGGTACTTCACCAAACTTCTATTTCCTTATATGTAAAACAGGGATAATTGGAGTTACCCTATCCATCTCAAAGGGTTGTTGTCAGGAAGGCACTTTGTAAAAATTAAAGTTTTATATAAATATCAGCTATTCATTATTATTTTGACATTGAAGACTCTTCTGATTCCAAATCACTCCCATCTCTAGGTTTCTGTTTATCCATTTGTATATGGATTAGGGGAGGAGGTTGATCAAGAGAAGTCTCTGATCAAATTGGTAAGTTTTCCAAAATAACCCAGTAATGGAGTACAAAGTAATTTCCTAAACAACTCAACAACTGTGTGGGAAGGGAGTTACAGAAACAACCTGATAAGAGTATAAATAGCCTGGATACTTTTTTAAATGTTAGCTACTGGGTGAAGGATTGGGTAACTGATAGCATTGCTGATCATTGCCCCATGCCCTTGGTGACCTTTAAAAAGCCAGATGACCCACCCCCCACTCTGAGAAATTTAAATTTGGGCAAAAAGTCAACCCTAGGAATGAGTTCTAGAGAAAAGACTGCACTTGGAGAAGCTTTGAGGACTTGTTCTTTGACTTTTTCCCCTATTTCTCATAAAGGGCAATAAGGAGGGATTTCTATATATTCTTTGCCCCTTCTTCCTCTACCATGGCAGTGACATCTTATAGAAAGACACACACACACACACACACACACACACACACACACACACGACCATAGGAGGCATACACTTAAACAAAGTTCAAGAGGAGAATTCAGGAACATTGTTTAATGAATAGAAAATAAGGATTCCACATTCTCTAGACAACATAGTTTCAGAATCTAGCTTTGAGAGAAAGAGAGAAAGAGACAGAGAGACATAAAGAGGAAGATAGAAGAAGAAGGTTAGTAAGAGAGGAGCACAGAGAGAGAGACAGATAAAGAGGGAGGGAGAGAGGAAGGGACGGAAGGAAGAAGGGAAGGAGAGAGGGAGGGAGGTTTATAAAGCATTATATATATATATATATATATATATAATTTATAAAGCATAAATTAAGAGTTCCATACAATAGACCTTCTAAAGAAAGTTGTTGTTCAGCCATTTCAATCATGTCTGACTCCTTGTGATACCATTTTTGGTGTCCTTAGCGGATATACCGAAGTGTTTTTTTTTGCTATTTCCTTCTCCAGTTCATTTTTTCAGATGAGGAAATGAGAGCAACAGGGTTAAGTGGCTTGCCCAGGGTCACACAGCTAATAAGTGCCTGAAGCTTGATTTGAACTCAGGAAGATGAGTTTTCTGACTCCAGGCCTGGTACTCTATCTACTATGCCACTCCTAGAGAGAATAGGGTTTCTCATTTATATTTCTCCTTGATGAACTATAAAACAGTCTACGTGGTTCTTGTATTCTCTCCCACTTTTAGTCTAAAAGCATTGAGAACTTTAGTGGTGCCAAAAGCAGCTGAAGGTAAAGCTATAGTCAAGTAATGGAATAATGTTCTTTGCAGAGAGCAGCCCATGTTTATCTTTCAATAGTCAGTCAGATAGCTCATATGACAAGAACCATTGTTTCCTGTACAGTATCTGATTTGGAGTACAAAGTCACAGGAAACCTTAGCTAAACCAGAGACTGGAGCAAATGGAAATTAAAGCCAAGCAGTGTTCAGCAGTGACCAGGAGATCAATGTCTATCAGAGGTTTTAAGACCAATTTCAGCAAAAGCATTCCATGGATACCCATAGCCCCTTAGTCCTTTACCACTGGAGGTTTGAGTTGCTCCTAATCAGATCTGCCTCACTTACACATATTCCCTAGTCATAAATACATCTTTGCTTGATTTCTATGTGTCCAATCTCCTTGGTAATATTGGGTGTATTTCTTGGAGAGTGTTCCTGAGGTTTACAAAGGAAATGTTGTTTCTTAAATGCCTTTGCTTTGAGTTGATTGTGTCCTCTGGCTTACTACTGAAAATTAAACATATCAGTAGGGGCTCATGACCTATAGATTTATGAGTATAGAGCCAAAGAACACTTTAAAATTAGGGTAGCAATCCTTCAAGTGGCATGATGTGTATACATATATATACATACGCACATATGTACATATATACACATATACAAATATATATGTATATGCATGTGTGTGGCTGGGCCTTGGAGGGGGTTGTCCTTGAAGTGATATATATTAAGCAGTTGGCCTTTAATGTCCCTTCTGACTTTAAAACTTTATAATTTTGTGGTGATCATGCTAATGTTAATTTAAATTGTGATGTTAGCGGTGGTAATCTCACTCATTAGGAATTTGTTTGTTTTTAAGCCTGGGTATCTCTATCTTAACCTGAATAAAAGTGTAAGGGCCACTGACAGGCTAGATCCCAATGTGATCATCAAAGGAGCTTTGACCTATTCATTTCTGACCTCAGCCAGTTGTTTCTTCTTTAGACAATCTGCTGGCAATTGACTTCTGCTGGCTTACTATTTTAATGTTGGCCTTAGTGAAAACAATCCAATACACATAATACACTGTAGTTTAGAACTCCCCAAGCCAAGTGATATGCCAACTTTATCCTTTGTGGTAGCTAGAATTACAGAAATACATCATAATTCCCAGTTCATTTAAGGTTTACAGGAAAAGGTCAGTTGATCATTTGTCAGTTGAGTTATAAAGACAATCCTTGTTCATGTACATTTTATACATTAGTATCTCTCTCTCTCTCTCTCTCTCTCTCTCTCTCTCTCTCTCTCTCTCTCTCTCTCTCTCTCTCTCTCTCTCTCTCTTTAGTGAGGCAATTGGGGTTAAGTGACTTTCCCAGGGTCACACAGCTAGTAAGTGTTAAGTGTCTGAGGCTGGATTTGAACTCAGGTCCTCCTGAATCCAGGGCTGGTACTCTATCCACTGTGCCACCTAGCTGCCCCACTTTAGTGTCTCTTAAGTTCCTTCTATTGCTGCCATTCTTTGATTTCTTGATGACAATGGAGATAGTAACAATGATGCTAACAGTATCAATGACACTGATGGTTAATGATATTGGCTGTGATGGTGATGATATAACATAAATATGTGATCCACAAATGTTTAATAACATCATTTAGCATATACTCATATGCCTAATAATAATAATAATAATAATAATATCTAAACTAGATGGGGAAAAAGTCTTGAAAATTAGAAACCTTGAAAAGGAAATGAAAATCACATAGGAAGAGGAAGAGTTATTGTGTCCATCATCCCTATTGTCATTTCTACTACTGGAGTTGTAACAGAATATTTTTAGTGAGGCTATGTGTAAAGATAAACTTACATCCTAATACTTTCATTCAACTACAAAAAAAAAAAAGTTGTTATATCCCCCATGCAATAGTCTGTAGAACATTAAGTATAACAGAGTACTGGCAGGAGAGTGACTTGTCAAAAGACCATTTCTATCTGAACGCTATAAAAATGAGAATAGAATAATAAAAGTAATACTAACTCAGAATCTTGCTATCTTTCATTAATAGGTGACAAATCTCTCTATGACCAATACATATCTCAAAATATCCTTGAAAATTCAACAAATGACCTGTTCTGGAACTAAGCTATTATCACAGACAGAGCAATTTTTCAAATTCTCCTGAAAATAACATTGATTCATAAGCATTTTAAAATGCCATTTTAATTGGTGTCACTGTACCAAATACTCAAAATTTCCAAAATATATGGGAAGAAAAACTTTCAAAATATAGAGACCTAGCAGAAAAAAAATTTAAATCATTCAAGAAGATTCGTGTCATCTCTACCATTCTGTCTATTGTCGTTGTTCCAAAATGCTTTCAGTGAACCTTCTAAAAATGAGCATATATACCAATACTTTTGTGCAGTTACACACACACACACACACACACACACACACACAAACAAAAAACAATTATTTTATCCACCTGTATACTTGTCCACATAACACTAAATATGAATTAGTAAGATAATGACTTTTCTCAGGAATTTTTCTATTTTAATTCCCTTGAAAATAATGTGTGAAATGATATAGCAATTTTTCTCAATTATATAAATTTTGTTTTGCAAAGCATTTTTAGAACATTATATATTTTCATCTTCACAACAACCTTATGAGGTAAGTGCTATTATTAACTCCACTTGACGAATGAGGAGACTGAGGTTGAGAGGTAAAGTAAGTGAACCAATACTGCACAGTTTGTATCTGAGGCTGAATTTGAACCCAGGTCATCTTGATTCCCAGTCCAGCACTTTATGACATATGACATATAAGACTCATAAGACATATATCTTGTCCTCTTTCTAGATTGTGTGCCCCCCCCTTGCTTAGTGCAAACTTCTACATACAGTAGGTGCTTAAGAAACATGTTGGTTAATGATGATTTTCTTACTCCTACATTCCAATGGATGTGACCTTATTGACTCTCCATTATTTAATTGAATCAGTTTCAAATATCTGTGCTTCCAACTCACAGTGATCAGAAATTCAGTATAGAGAAATTTCTTTGCCTTTTGAAACACTGCCCCACTTTAACATAGACACACTGAAATCTGCATCTGGAGAGGTCCATTTCTTAAGGGCTCTCCATGCCAGGGAAACTGATTCAGATGTATAGAGGGGACATAAATGAGTCCTGTTTTTAGCATCCTGTATTGTCAGATATCTGTCTTCCCTTCTCCATCTCCATCTCCACCAGAGGACACTTTTCCCTGGGCCAGACATAGCCACAAAGTATTGACCTACTGAGAGTCAACACAACTCAATGATTCTTCACCAGCAGAAGATGAATTGGCAATTTCAGCAGATCTCCCTATGATATACTCAGCCCTTCAAACCAAAGCTTAATTCCAACTCAGAAACTGCCTTCAGCCAGTTAGCCCTCCATCCCGGGATCTTTCGGTTCTGCCATTAAAGATTTCACTATGATATTATATGGGATGAGGATAAAACAGGAAAAGAAAGGGAAATGGGCACAGGGTAAACACTCAGAGCTGTAAGGGACTTCCTAACAATTGCTCTGAGGGATTGGCTGAACATAGACATTTAATGTGAAACTTCTAGCACTTTAATCCCAACTGGAAACAGGATTCTGAAGAAGTGTCAGAGATTCAGTACATCATAAATGTTTTATAAGCAGAACTTTTCCCAAACTAATGATATGATAATGATATGAAGATATGAATAATCTGGGATTGGACAGACTACAGAATTTCTAGTGTGGAAACTTCCCAAAACTAGAAAATCCTTGAAGGCAGGAGCTGTTCTGATTTTTTTTTTACTTTGTATCCTAAGTATCTAGCCCATTACCTGTAATATACTCAAATTTATTCCATTGGATCTGATATGCCATCTATCTAGTTGTCCCACTGCAATATGCATGTCAAGCTCATCCACACCTAACTCTCCTGTATGGTTCTTATTTATTCCCTTCCATATGTTCACCATAGAGGATGCAGCTATCAGCACCTAGAGGCCTTCTTCATTTTTAACTTGATATCACAAGTATACAAGTATAGCTCTCAGGCTGACCACCCATCATCCCTTACTTTTACCACATGAACAGCCTATTTTCTCTTCTTTACAAGTATCCCTGATAAAATCTTTTAACTACTGTTTTTCTTTGATCTTCCCCAACATATGAAACCTTGTAAATAGTAGGTGCTTAATACATGCTTGTGAAACTAAATTATTTTGTGGAATGGAACTCCTGCTTCAAACACTGGTTGTTGTAAATTAATCTTAAGCAGCTAGGAACTTTATGGAGATACATAGCATATCACAAGTATACAAGTATAGCTCTCAGGCTGACCACCCATCATCCCTTACTTTTACCACATGAACAGCCTATTTTCTCTTCTTTACAAGTATCCCTGATAAAATCTTTTAACTACTGTTTTTCTTTGATCTTCCCCAACATATGAAACCTTGTAAATAGTAGGTGCTTAATACATGCTTGTGAAACTAAATTATTTTGTGGAATGGAACTCCTGCTTCAAACACTGGTTGTTGTAAATTAATCTTAAGCAGCTAGGAACCTTATGGAGATACATAGATGTTAATGGATCCACCTAATATCCAAAGTTAGTAAGCATCAGAGAAAGGATATGAAGCAAAGTCTTTCTGTTTCTAAGCTTTGTTCTCTATACATAATAGTGACATAGAAACATGGACATATGAAGCTTTAGAACTAGAAGTTACTTCCAGAGTTCTCTTATCCAATCTCTATCTAAGAAAGAATGTCTTTCCAATATCCTTAACAAGTAGTGACCATTCAGGCTTAAATTGAGTACCTCTAGGAAAGGGGAACTCACTATTTTTAAACTATCCCATTTGGAACACCTATAATCATTAGAAGATTCTATCTCATATTAAAATGAAACTTGAGTCCCTTTAATTTCTTCTATCTTGTCTTGGGATTGTTTTCCAGGAGCATGTAAAAAGATCTGCTCCCTTCTGTCCTTTAAGATGTTTGAAGACACTGATCATGCCTAAATCCTCACTGTAGAGATTAAACAGAATCCCCAAAAGACTTCAAGGTCATACAATAAACTACTGGCAGAGCTAATAGTAGAATCTTGAATCTTAGCCACATTATTGTCTGCTCCCCTCAGTTGAGATTCCTCCAGAGTAAAAAAATAAAGATCATGGCTGGCCCTCAGAAAAATAAGGAAACTGGACAAGTTTTCCTGCCATGTTCTGCTGCCTCTTTCTTCATAACCTGTTTCTTTTTTTTCCTTGCTATTCCATGAAGCTCCTCACTTGGACAGGTCTTCACCAACTGTGTCCCATGCTCTGAAATTATTCCCTCATCACAATGAAAACTCTAGTAGTGGTTCTATTTCCATAATATCCATTTGTATCGTTATATCAATCCAAGAAATTGAGGCACATTAAGGTGTCAAATACTGACAATGATTTTTTTTAATTCACCCCTCAAAATACTTATATTCTGAAAGAACATACCAGAATATGGCAATGCATTATCCAAAGATTGAAGTTCTAATGATGGAATTTCAAGGGGGTAAGCTGGTGTAATACTCTCATTACTACTGCTACTGTGATAAATACTAATACTGTTATGTTGTTGACTTTTTTTTTTTTTTGCAGGGCAATGAGGGTTAAGTGACCTGCCCAGGGTCACACAGCTAGTTAAGTGTCAAGTGTCTGAGGCTGGATTTGAACTCAGGTCCTCCTGAATCCAAGGCCAGTACTTTATCCACTGCGCCACCTAGCTGCCCCATGTTGTTGACTTTTACTATGCCTACTACTACTAGTATACCACCACCATCACCACCACTATTACCAACAACAAAAATATCAATCATAAAATCAATAAGCACATCACTAAGAATAACAATAAAGGCTGAAAATAGATATATCCCACTGAATTTAGAGAACCTAAGTAATATCTATCTTACAATAAATTGATCTTACAAAAATGTCCCAATCCAAGAATGAAAGCAAAAGGCCCTCCATAAATGACATCTATATGAACTCAATCAAAGATATGTAGACAAAGAAGTATTCAACCAATAGTCAATTAGATTTACTTCTAGAAATGGAGGGATTTGTGATAACTCTGCAGTATCAAGTGTTTACTACCAGAATTTTTTTTAAAAAGATCATTCTTACAGAGCATAGACTTATTGAGAAATACAGATTTTGAAAAAAAAAAAGCTACAAACAATGCAACATATCATTACAGCTAACAAAAATTTAGTATTGCTCAAATACCTAGAAATATCTGGTCAAGTGTCCAGAATTATACACCAGAGATTCACTATTCTTTATAAACTAAGATGAAAAATCACCCTCCTGCAAGTCAAGTACAAACCTAAAAATATCCTTGAGAATCCAACAAATACACTATACCAGAACTGGAGCATTATTATAGATAAAACTATTGACTATACTTGCCCAGACATAACCCTGACCCACAAAATTTTAAGAAGCTTTTCAATAGATTTGTCATACTGAATACTCCTAATATCTAAAGTACATTAAATAAAAATCTCTCAAAATATAAAATACTAGCAGAAAAAAGTCAAAACCATGTGGAAACAGACTAAATACCATGTCAGTCTATTGCAGGAGATGTCCCAAAGATGCCTTTAGGGAAGTTACTGAAGATGATTGCATATCACAATACTCTTATTTCATGGAATAGTCATTTCATTTCCTCCCCATGCAACAGTTTGCCAAATATTAACCAAAAAGAATTCAGTAACAAATATCAGGACGTTTTCTGAACTCCATCAAATAGAGATGAGAAGAAAGAAATAGAAGCAACAGAAACAATAACACATGTTTATATCACTTTATATTGTACAAAGTAAAACATTTTCTTCAAAGTCACCCTGTGAAGTACACAGTAAAACTATCATTCCATTTTACTAATGAGGAAATTAAGGCTCTTAGAGAGCAAGTAATTTACACATGGAATGGTGGCAGGACCTTGGAGCTAATGGAATTAGGAAGCTTCAGTTTTAAGAACAACAAGGATTTATTAAGCATGTGCCAAGCACTATGATAAGTATCTGGGAAACAAAGAAAGGCCAAAGACAGCCCCTGCTCTCCAGGAGCTCACAGTCTAATGCAAAGAACTACATACAAACAAGATATGTATAAGTTAAGATGGAAGTAGACTCAGAAAGAAAGCACTAAGATTAGGAGGCCCTGGAAAGGCTCCTTCCAGAATGCAGGCACAAAGAACCCACAAAAAAAGGGAGGAAGAGAAGTAATAACAATGCCAGGCCTACTATCAATTGCAAAGACCCATAGGAGCAATGGATGATGAGTTCCTAATGAAGATAACATATTGGACACAAAGTCAAGATCAAATCAATCAATCAGCCAGTCAGACTTTTATAATAGTTACGTGCCAGGAACTAGGGATAAATGCAAGGACTAAAATTAAACAGTTCCTCTACTCAAGTTTACAGATATACTTCCAGATATAAGAGGAAATACAAGGGGCAGCTAGGTGGTGCAGTGGATAAAGCACTGGCACTGGATTCAGGAGGACCTGAGTTCAAATCCGGCCTCAGACACTTGACACTTACTAGCTGTGTGACCCTGGGCAAGTCACTTAACCCCAATTGTCTCACCCAAAAAAAAAAAAAAAGTAAATACAGTCAATCCTCAGCTTTCACAAGGGGAACATTCCTAGAAAATGGTGGGAAAGTTAAAAAAAAAAAAGAATTTTGAAACATTGAACCTATTCAAAATATGGGATTAGGTTCCTACCACCACAAAAAAACTGTAATCTTCCTTAGAGATTGCTAAAAATACATTTTTCTGCATATAATTCATTATAATAAAACATTAATTCTTATAATATGCACTTTCCCTGACAGAGTAACCCTGAAATAATCCATAAAATTCAGCTGAGTGGAGAGGCAATGCTAAATGGGAGACAGGGAGGGGCAATGGCAATTAAGTCAGAATAATGCAAACTTCAGAAAGGGAAAGGGGCTACATGCCATTTCTAATCTCCCTTTCAGGTTAGTGGTTGAACTGTTCTCCAATGAAAACAACACATCTCAGAACAAGTCCCCAGCTCCCATCAGATTTTGGAATTCTCCAAAGGCTGGTTATGGCAGGGGTGTGCGTCAATGGCAGGGGAATAGGGGAGGGGAATGAGATGCTCCCTCCCCCATGCAAGCACCTACAAGATGGCAGGCATGACCACCATATCATTTACCCTCAAATTTAGCCCCTTTCCATTTTTTTTTTTTTGTCTCGGAAATGATGACTAAGTGACTTGCCCAGAGTCAGATGCTAATAAGTGAGTGTCAAGTGTCTGAGGTGGGATTCAAACTCAGGTCCTAATCCAGGGCCGGTGCTTTATCCACTGTGCCACCTAGCTGCCTCCTCCATTTTTTTATTCCTTCATCCTGCACTTGAGAGTTTACTTTAGCACTTTCTGGAGAGGATTCACAAACAATTTTATTAATTCTTCCTTCCTTTTTGTGGATATTATGAATTCATAGGGAACTCTTTACACTACAAAGGTAGGGAGAACAAGACCAGTGAAGTCCCTGGTAAAACACCAGCTGCTTCACTAATTTGTATGCATTGGGCTTCTTATTTTTTACCCTACTGTACATAAGCCCCGAATGTGCACTGTGGCCAATACAAAAGTGAAAATTAGGTTACTAATAAAATCACAGAAATGTTTGAAGTCCCCAAAATAAAAAGAGCAAATGTTAAAGATTGACTGTAAAATATATAGGCAAAGTAAAATCAAAGAAATTTTGCTTAGGCCTCAGAAGCAAGTTCTGCAGTAGCTGGGGGGTCTTATGGATGAAGTAGCTAAGCTCTTAAGGATACTGGGAGACAAGGAGGGAATGGGGGACAATTGGTACAAGGGTTATGGAATATTGTATGTAAGGTATATATGGTTATGTCCATGGAAAGAATTCTAGTTCCCAGCAGGATTGGTAAGGTTAAGCCAGTGCCCTTGATCTCTGAAATTAACTCTCCCAACTACAGCTAAGGTTTTTAACTTCAATACCCAGAGAAGGGCTGCTACTTTATACATTCAAAGTCTAGGTGTATCTCTGAGAGGTTTGTTAGAAAAGGGTATTTAAAACAATTGAAATGTTTGTTCAGTGGGTGCAAAGGCCCCTAAAAGTCTGTGCTGCATACTCTAACCATTATATAGAAACAGATTCCAGGCAAAACTGGTCTCATGCTTAGAACAAATGCAATAAGGTATATTAGCTCAAAACTCTTATAAATTCTTTTTTTTGGCTGAAGTTCTCAATATGTTTCTCTTAGATAAGTTATAGCTTTTCTGCTGATTTTTTGTTTGTTTGATTGTTTGTTTTGCAGAACCTTAAATCTGCATTGTCTTTCTTGGCTTTTGAAGCAAACACTTTGATCAATTTTTCCAGGGCAATGGGAAGATGTAAAATTCTAAGTCGTATGTATCCTTTTATTTATTTATTTATTTTTTAAAAAATATTTTATTTTTATTTTTTCCCAATTACATACAAAGATATTTTTGAGTTCCAAATTTTTCTCCCACTCTCCTTTTCCTTCCCCTTCCCGAGGCCAGCCAGCAATCTGATTTAGGTTATACATTATAATCATGTTAAACATATTTTCACATTAGTCATGTTGTAAGAGAAGGATCAGAACAAAAAGAAAAAATGCAAGAAAGAATAAACAAGAACAATAACAAAAAAGCAATTACCAAAGTGAGAGTAGTATGCTTCAATCTGTTTTCAGATTCTACAATTGTTTTTCTGGATGTGGGGAGCATTTTCCTCCATAAGTGTTTTGGCATTGTCTTGGAACATTGTATTACTGAGAAGAGTTAAGTCTATCACAATTGATCATCACAAAATGTTGTTGATACTGTGTACAATGTTCTCATGGTTTTGCTCATTTCACTCAGCATCAATTAATGTAAGGCTTTCCAGGTTTTTCTGAAATCCATTTGCTTGTCATTTCTTACAGCACAATTTGTTTAGCCATTCCCCAATATTTTGCCACCACAAAAAGAACAGCTATAAATATTTTTGTACATGTAGGTCCTTTTCTCTTTTTATGATCTCTTTGGGATATAGACCTAGTAGTGTTATTGCTTGGTCAAAGGCTAGGCACAGTTTTAAAGCCTTTTGAGCATGGTTCCAAATTCCTCTCCAGAATGGTCAGAGACAAATCCTTTTAAAGCTCACAAAAGCAACCTCCAACAAAGCAAGATGGGGGAGGAGATAGAGGCTGAGATAAAGCCTAGGGTTCTAGTCCTTCCCTGCAATCTTTTCCTTTGCAGGGTCTTAGCTGGAATATTCTCGGTTGCTAGGTATTCCAGATTCCAATGAACTTGATGTCTTTATATAGGTCCCAGAAGGCATGACCAAATCTTCAACCAATCCAAAGTGAGTTGCATCCCCTAGGGAGATGTTTAGGCCTTGTTTATTCCTAGTGAATAATC
This sequence comes from Dromiciops gliroides, assembly GCF_019393635.1. Lineage (NCBI taxonomy): Eukaryota > Metazoa > Chordata > Mammalia > Microbiotheria > Microbiotheriidae > Dromiciops > Dromiciops gliroides. The sequence continues at coordinate 83,601,212 of NC_057861.1, forward strand.
TCCATGTGTTCTCATCTGATAAATGTATCTGTGAGGGCTGTCTCATCATCATTTAAAAAGACTAGGGTAATTGTCTAGGCTGACCTCCACCTTTAAAATAGAATGGAGCACTAGATCAAGGCAAGATCAGCATCATTACACATGAGCTACTGATATAGGGATTCTTTTATCTCTCATAAATGGAAGGGCCCAACAGCATAGAACTGGGCAGAGCTGCCCATAGAATGCTTGAGGCATAAAATTCAGAAATGGAAGAGACCTTAGAGATTGTTTAACCTAAGCCTTTCATTTGACATATGAGTCCCAGAGATAATCAATGACTAGTCTTCTATCAAACAGCTAGAAAGGCCACATCAGCCAGATTCAGACTCAATCTAGAGGCAGCTAAGTGGAGAGAGTGCTGGGCCTGGAGTCAGGAAGACCTGAGTTCATGCTTGGCCACAGACACTATCCATGTGACCCTAGGCAAGTTGCTTGATATCTGCCTATCTTAGTTTCTTCAAGAGAAAAATGCACATAATAATAACATCTAATTTTCAAGGGTTTTGTGAAGGTCAAAGAAGATAGTATTTGTAAAGTGCTTAACACATTGTCTGACACATGGTAAATACTAAATGAATGTTTAATTAGAAAAAGAAAAAACAGGCAGCTAGGTGGCAAAATGGATAAAGCACCGGCCCTGGATTCAGGAGGACCTGAGTTCAAATCCTGCCCCAGACACTTGACACTTACTAGCTGTGTGACCCTGGGCAAGTCACCCTCATTCCCTGCAAAAAAAGAAAAGAAAAGAAAAGAAAAAGAAAAAGAAAAACCAATTTAGGCCATGTAACAGTCTAATAGCACTTGTCTCACATCCTTACAATTCACTACACATTTGAGTAAGTAATACCAGGTTGGGAAAAAGGAAGGAGAGGTGGAGACATTGCCAAGCTATGGGGAAGGCTCAGAATTAGGCCAGCCATTACAGATGGGCTGCAGGGAGAGGGGCAAAGGTTAGAAGCAGTGAAATAAGAAAGTACAAGAAAAGGAGAGAATCCTGTCCATATCCTCTTATTCCCCAGTGACAGATCTGCTGGTGGGTTTTTTTTCACCTTAGTTACATTAACACCTTCCTCCAAGTTTTACATTCCCAATCTCCCTCCAGACAAAAGCTGCTATTAGCTTCTCCCTGGAGGCTCTAAATCCCTGGTGCTCAGCAAAATTCCCTTCTGATTGAAGCAGCTGCGCTCAGGCACTCTGAGCCTGCCTTCAAAGCTCGTCAAAGCTGCTCAAAAGAAAGATTAACAACTGCATCCCATCAGAGGTGGCATTGTAGCTCACTCCCTGCCTAAGCCATGCCAAGCAATCCCCAGAAAATCTTAGTTATAGAATTTTAGAATGATAGAATCATATAATATTAGAAATTGAGAATCACAGCCATCAGGTGTTAAAACATTTTAGATTCAGAGAATCAGAGAATCCCAAAACCACAATCATCAACCATTAGGATGTCACAATTATGGTATTAGAATATTCATATATTAGAATCAAAGACATGGAATCTTGGAACAAGGGTTATGAAATGAGAATCTTAGAATATTAGAGTACTAGAATCTCAGCATCATCATTATAGAACATTTGAACCTTAAAATCATTCTATTAAATTCTGATATATTCTATATAGAATAGGCCTTCGAAGTCATTTAGTCTAACCTTCCACCTAATTCAGAAATTTCTTCTAATACTATACAATGTGATACAATGCAATGCAATATAATACAACACATCACAATACAACATAATACAATATATCCCTGTCTAATGGGCATCAGGCTTGTCAAAGAATACCTCTAGTTATGGGAAACAACCAGCCTTCTAGGGCAGCCTGTCCTCTTTGGATAGCTCTGAATGTTGGACAGTTTTTGTTCATGTGGATGTCTGTCTCCCTCTAATACCCATTCAAGTTCAAGATAGATTTGAGATGGAATAGCAAAAGGATATCAAGGACAGGGGCATTGATCCAGAGAGCTAAAATTTAAGCAACATTTGTAAGTATCTACACTCATGTTCCTTCCTTAAATGGAAGGAACTGAGTTTATAGCACATGGCAAGGAAAATTAATTCTAATAAAAAGAAACAAAATGGCTCCCTTCCTCATTAACCTCACTAGTTTGGCCTAGCCCAGTTCAATCTTAGATCAAAGGCTTTGCCATTTTCTGGGGTCTCTACTCATGGAAGTTAGTGCCCTGGGATATGTTTCTAAGCAATGAAGCCTTGTGTCCCCTGAGTCAAGGTCTCAATTTAAGGCCCAACCCTACCCTCAAATAAATTTGATTTTTTTTTTTCCTCCAGGCACCAGAATTACTCATTTGGACATCATGGAATAGCAGTAATGGCAAGCAACAATTGATGAATCATGACATTATTCAAAGTTTTGGGATAGTTATTCAACAGTGTCAGGCCCTTGAGTTTTAATGGGCCTAAACATATGACAAACATCCCCAGTAAATATAAGGGCCAGGGTAATTCATTTGGGAAGACTTCCTGAATGAGGTGTTGTTGACATTATTTAACAAATGCTGCCACTTATGCAATCTTGGACAAACCATTTAACCTGAACTTCCTCTACAAGATGAGGGGATTGGATGAGGTTATTCATTGATCTTCCTGAGGTCTAAAGCTATGGTCCAATGAATCTTATCTCTGTTACTTGCTATGTATGAGACCTTAAGCACCTTCACCTCTCTAAGGTTTCAGTTTCCTCCTCTGTCACTTGAGGAGGTGGGTCAAATTCCCTTTCCAGCTCTGCACCCTATGGTCCCATGAAGGACATTCCCATATGGAGAGTCCAAGGCAAGTTTTCCAAGCAGGGGATCACAGTAGAAAAGTTCCCTCCTTTACAGCTTCATAGGAGACAAATCCTATAAGCCTGGCTCATTAGAGCTCATTGGTATTTTGATTGGTCTTATCATTCTGGGAAGGAAATCTGTCAGGGCTTTAATGCAATACAGTGCTATGCTATGTAATCCAACTCAGTTCAATACAATCTGATCCCATCCCATCTAATCCAATGCAAAACAATACAACACAAGATAACACTGGACAATGCAATACCAACACAAAAAATACCACACAACACAACCACACAACATAATACAACATAACACAGTACAATGAAGTACCATGAAATGCAGTGTGGTATAGTGTAATGCCATTTAAAATAATGCAACTCGGGGCAGCTAGGTGGTACAGTGGATAAAGCACCGGCCCTGGATTCAGGAGTACCTGAGTTCAAATCTGGCCTCAGACACTTGACACTTACTAGCTGTGTGACCCTGGGCAAGTCACTTAACCCCCATTGCCCTGCAAAAAAAAAATTAAATATTTAAAAAATTAAAAAAAAATAAAATAAAATAATGCAACTCAACCCTGCAATATAACACAAAATTATGCCTACTCTGTGCTCAGCACCAAGGGAGAGGCAGAGTTAACATAAGACATGGTGTATGACAATAGGCACAGGGAGAAGATCAGGGAACTTTCTAGTTGAGTTTCAATTTAAAGGAAGGTGAAGAAGAGAAGATGCTTCAAGAGTGAGGAATAGATTGAGTCTTTAGGCAGGATAACAGAGGGTATGCACAATAGATAGAGTACTTTGGTTGTAATGCAGAATGCATGAAGAAAGATAGTATTAGATGACTCTGAAAAGGTAGAATTGGAGCCAGATTGTTGAGAGCCTTGAATGCCAAGTATATAAATAACCAGGATCCAAAGCAGTGCTTAGAGTATTACATAAGTTGTCCCTGTCATGACCTGACTTTTTTTTTTTTAATTTCCACATAACCATGACCAGCAGGCTGGCAACTATGAGGGAATTCTAGATAATAAGACTTTGATTGCTCTCTACAGTACCTTGGTACGCAGTCAGGCTCAGGAAACAGGAGAAGGTGGGGAGAACATCACTGAATCTCTATTTTCCCAGAGAGACAGAGTATTCTTTCAAGGACTTTCTAGGAATGCCCTTCTCTTTTGAAATGTAAAATGTATGTAAAATGGGGCAAATGCAACTCACCCAGAAGCAAAGGCCTCAGAAAATGCTATTCCATAGAGCTGACTTCCTTCAGGCTGGCAGCTCTGAGTGGGGTCACAGTTTTATTTTTAGCCCTGCAGAGGCAAGGCCTTGACCCCAAAGATGACAGGGTTGCCATGAACTTAGACTCCATATATATCTATTGAGCTCTTTGATCCTGGCTCAGTACAAAAATAGAAACATCAGGGGAATTTGTCTCTGATATCAACAAGCACTGAATCCAAAGACCATCAAATCTATGCTCAGATCATCCTTTATTCAGTGATCCTTGTGCAGGTTCTCTCCCCCTGGGTAGAATGCAAGCCTCTTGAGGTCAGAACTGGTTGTTATTTTATCTTTGTGTCCCCACCACCTAACATGGTGCCTGATGCACTGTAAATGCTTACTAAATGTTTATTGCATTTGGATCACATAGCAGCAGACTGGAGAATGCCTAAAGCAGAACAACAAGGAGGACTGAAGATTTCATACATAGCAGGGCCAGTTGAAGGAACTCAGGATGTCTAGTTTGGACAAAAGAAGCCTCAGGAGAGAATTACTTGTTTTTAGGTATTTTAAGAGTTATCAAATGGAAGAAGGAATTGACTTAGTCTGCTTGAGCGGAGAGAGGACAACTACAAGCCACAGATTGGTGGTGAAATTTCAACAGGATAGAAAAAGGAACTTCCTCATGAAGAGGGGTATCCAAAAGTGAAATAGGTTGCCTCAAGAAGTAGTGAGTCCCCTATATCGGGAGACCTTTAAGGGAAAGATGGATAATTGCTTTCTAGGGTTTACAGGATTATAAAAATATAATTTAAAGAGAGGTCATGGGAAAGGCAGTAAGCACTTGGAGCTCCTGACACAATCACTCCAAAAAACTCCAAATAATGCCATAAGACAATTCCTGGAGTAGCAGAACGCACAAAAGGATGGACTGAGATCATTTTCCAGCCAAAGATGACTTAGAAGTTTGGCAAGAGGGGTCTTCTGTACCAGGGTGGCAGTAGAACCCAACCCTGCAGCCACACTGACACAGATCCAGCCCCAGCCTGTGCCAGAGAAAGAGACTTCTGGAGCCTCTGCTGTGGCTAACTCAGCTTACAGTCTGGTGAGAGCATTGAGGAGTTGGTGGGGATTATAGGGGTCTCTGCTGGCACTGAGGTGGAACTCTGACATTTTGCCCCAACTTGTATACAGGACACAGTCTTGGGTGGTGGTCCCAGTTGGGGGAAGGGCGCAGGCACACTGTGCTTATAACCAAAGTGAACCAGATTTGTTTCTGGGTTAAAGAGTAAGCAGCTTGTGGTTATTTCCAGACCAGAACATAGGCTATGTGAGCTGAGAACATGCCTCTCCTTAAATTTTACCACCTGGGACCCCCTAAATGTGGGTTAGTGCATCCTGGGGGCAGTGCCCCACTTTAAGGAGTCAAAAGTCAAGAAACAGGCTACAAGATGAGCAGGCAGAAAAAGTTGAGGACCATAGAAAGTTTCTTTAGTGAAAAGGAAGATCGAGGTGCATCCTCAGAAGAGGAAAGCAATGTCAGGGCTCCTACATCCAAAGCTTCCAAGAAAAATAAGAATTGGTCTCAGGTCATAGAGGCACTCAAAAAGGATTTTGAAGATAATGTAAGAGAGTTAGAGGGAAAAAAATGGAAAGAGAAATGAGAGTGATGCAGGAAAGTCATGAGAAAAAAATCAACAGCTTGAAAAGCCAAATGGAAAAGCTCTCTGAAGAAAATAATTGCCTAAGAATTAAGATTGAACAAATGGAAGCGAGTGACTTTATGAGAAACCAAGGCAAAATAAAGCAAATCAAAATGAATAAAATAATAGAGGGCATTGTGAAACATCTCCTTGGAAAAACAGGTAACCTGCAAAATAGATCCAAAAGAACTAATTTGAAAATTATTGGACTACCTGAAAACCACAATCAGAAAGGGAGGTCATAGGCCAACTAAACTAACCCTATCATAAAAAAAAAACCTAGAAAATTGAGGCCTAGGGAGTTCAAGGGATTTTCCCAAGTTCACACATGTTACACTTAGGTAACACATTTCAGAGACAGGGTTTGAACATAGATCCTTTGATTCAAGTCAGTGCTGTTTTTCATATATAATAGGAGTTCGAATGTTCTGGATGGAATTTTTGTTCAGGTCCATTTTGAATTATCTGATACATAGGGTCTCTTACTCATCTGAAATTGTGATTCTTAATTAAAAGGATGCAAATTTAAGCTCAACATAAGGAATAACTTCTAATTATCAAAGTTGTCATGAAGGGAAAATGAACATCCACTGCAAGCCCCCCATGCCTGTAATTCTCACCTTCTTCATCTCTACTTCCTGGCTTCCCTGGCTTCCTTCAAGCCCGAATTTAAACACCACCTTCTACAAGTAGCCTTCCCCAATCTCCCTTAGTGCTAGTAATTTCCTTATTTTGACCATTTCTAATATATTGACTGTATCTTGTATTTACATAGTTTGTGCATGTTGTCTTCTCCATTAGAATATGAGTTTCTGAGACCTGGAAATGTTTGTTTTATTTTAATTTTGGCATTGCTTGTCTCTCCAGAGCTTAACATAATGCCTGAGACATAATGGGTGCTTAATAAATGTTTGTTGGGGGGGCAGCTATGTCGTACAGCCCTGGATTCAGGCCTGAGTTCAAATCTGGACTCAAACACTTGACACTTGCTAACTGTGTGACCTTGGGCAAGTCACTTAACCCTCATTGCCCTGCCAAAAAAAATGTTTGTTGGGATGAAGTGATTGCCCTATCACTGAACTAATTTAAGCAGAGTCCATTCCTACTTGGGTATAGTTTAGTCTCATATTTTAAGTTCTTTTTAGCTCTAAAATTATATTATCCTGGGAATCAACATTTAAACTTTTCAGTTGCTTTGGGAATAAGAGAATTCCATTTTCTGAGGAGGGAATGATGGAGATCAGGTCACTATTGGGTGGATGTTTTAAGTGGATAAATAGTGCTTTATTAGCTTCAGTGATTTCCAGGAACCAAAAAGCTTGAGATCATGTTATATTCTATGAGAAAATGGATGGAAGGAGATTTTTGTATCTATCAATGGTTATTATGATCTTTTCTCCTATTTCTGTGACTCTAAGATTTTCAAAATATTTTTCCTTATAATAACCCTTTGAGGTGGTAGTAGGAGAATTTTATCCACAAAAGATGACAAAACAGAAAAAATGACAGTTGTTGGAAGGATTGGGAGAAGCAAGGCACATGAATGAATTGCTGATTGAGCTGTTAATTGGTCTGGTCATTCTGGAAAGCAGTTTGGAACTATATCATCCAGAAATTCCACTTCTAGGCCTACATGTCAAAGAGATCAATGAAAGAAGAAAAATATTTGTATGTATAAAAGTATTTATACCAGCCCTTTTTGTTGTAGCAAAGGAGTAGAAACAAAAAGTTCTCACCAGTTGGGGAAATGCCTGAACTAATTATGTTAAATGAATGCAATGGAATATTATTGTTCCATTAAAAAAACCACACACACACAAAATAAACAATTTCTGAGGCACATGGGAAGACTTGTATGAACTAATGAAGAGTGAAGCGAGATGGGGATCCAAGAGAACAATTTATGTAGTAACAACACTATAAAGAAAAACAACTTTGAAATACTTAAAAAGTCTAAGCAGTGCAATATCCAAAGAAGAATCGAAAAGACTTATGTGAAGCAGGTTACCCATCTGTTGACAGAGAGGTTAATAGTATCAAGGGGAAGAAGGAGAAATTCATTTTGGAGCACAGGAGATGTATAGATATGTCCTCTTTGACTATGCTTTATTATTTACATGGATTGTGTTCTTCACTTTTTTATTGAGTGATTTGGGAGTGGCAGCTAACTGTAGTGTTGCCAAAAAAATAGAAGCAATGAAAGAAAATTGGGGCATCAAAGCATTTTTAATACACAGAAGAGAACAGAAGTAATTTCAGAAATACAGACAAGCAGGATGGCTTTGAAAGTAACATGTCGAATTTATTATAAACTTTTTAAAAAGCAAACTATATGTCAATAGACTCGGTTTCACATATACTCCTCGTTTCTGTACTATTTTTTTTAAATGTATAAGGTATTTTATTTTTTCCATTACATGTAAAGATAGTTCTCAACTTTTGTTTATACAAGTTTTACAATTTCAGATTTTTCTCCCTCTCTCCCCTCCCTCCTCCCTCCCCTAGACAGCAGGTAATCTGATATAGGTTATATCTATATATCTCTATACATATAGATATAGATAGAGATAGAGATAGAGATAGAGATAGAGATAGAGATAGAGATAGAGATAGAGATAGAGATAGAGATAGAGATAGAGATAGAGATAGAGATAGAGATAGAGATAGAGATAGAGATAGAGATAGAGATAGAGATATATACACACACATATATATACACATAAGAACATTAATCCTATTTCTGCATTAATCCTGTTACAAGAGAAAAAAATCAGAGCAGTGATGCAAAACCTCAAAATAGAAAAAAAAAAAACCAGCACCCAAAACAAAAGAAATAATATGGTTCAATCAGCATCTATACTCCACAGTTCTTTCTTTCTTTTTTTTTTTTCTTGGATTTGGAGATCCTCTTCTATCATGAGTTCCCTGGAACTCTTCTGTACCACTGCATTGGTGAGAAGAATATAGTCCATCACAGTAGGTCAACACTCAATGTTGATGATACTGTGTACAATGTTCTTCTGGTTCTGCTCATCTCACTCATCATCAGCTCACGTAAGACCCTCCAGGTTTCTCTGAACTCTTCCTGCTCATCATTTCTTACAGCACAATAGTATTCCATTGTATTCATATACCACAACTTGTCCAGCCATTCCCCAATTGATGGGCACCCCCTCAACTTCCAATTCCTTGCTACCACGTAAAGAGCAGCTATAAATATTTTTGTACATGTGGGTCCCTTTCCCCCTTCCATGATCTCTTTGGGCAAAAGACCTAAAAGTGGAATTGCTGGGTCAAAGGGTATGCACAGCTTTATCACCCTTTGGGCATAATTCCAAATTGCTCTCCAGAATGGTTGGATCAGCTCACAGCTCCACCAACAATGCATTAGTGTTCCAATTTTCCCACAGCCTCTCCAACATTTATTATCTTCCTTTTTTGTCATTTTAGCCAATCTGATAGGTGTCAGGTGGTACCTCAGAGTTGTTTTAATTTGCATCTCTCTAATCATTAGAGATTTAGAGCATTTTTTCATATGGGAATAGATAGCTTTGGTTTCTTCATCAGAAAACTGCCTGTTCATATCCTTTGACCATTTCTCAATTGGGGAGTGACTTGGATTCTTATAAATTTGATTTAATTCCCTATATATTTTAGAGATGAGGCCTTTATCAGAAGCACTGGCCTCAAAAATTGTTTCCCAGTTTTCTGCCTCCCTTCCAATTTTGGATGCATTGATTCTGTTTGTACAAAAATGTTTTAATTTAATATAATCAAAATCATCCATTTTGCATTTTATAATATACTCTATCTCTTGTTTGGTCAAAAACTGTTCTCCTTTCCAAAGATCTGATAGGTACACTATTCCTTTCTCTCCTAATTTACCTATGGTATCACCTCTTATGTCTAAATCGTGTATCCATTTTGACCTTATTTTAGTATAAGGTGTAAGATGTTGGTCTATGCCTAATTTCTGCCATACTATCTTCCAGTTTTCCCAGCAGTTTTTGTCAAATACTGAGTTCCTATCCCAGAAGCTGGAGTCTTTGGGTTTATCAAACACTACATTACTAGTGTCATTTACTACTGCATTTCCTGAGCCTAGCCTATTCCATTGATCTACCACTCTATTTTTTAGCCAGTACCAGATAGTTTTGATGACTGCCACTTTATAGTAAAGCTCCAGGTTTGGTACCGCTAACCCACCTTCCTGTGAATTTTTTTTCATTATTTCCCTGGATATTCTTGATTTTTTGTTTTTCCAGATGAATTTTGTTATTATTTTTTCTAGCTGTATAAAATAATTTTTAGGTAGTCTGATTGGTATGGCACTGAATAAGTAAATTAATTTAGGCAGTATTGTCATTTTTACTATATTAGCTCTGCCTATCCATGAGCAATTGATATCTTAACAATTATTTAGATCTGATTTGATCTGTGTGAAGAGTGTTTGGTAGTTGTGTTCATAGAGTTCCTGGGTTTGTCTTGGCAAGTAGACTCCCAAGTATTTTATATTATCTACCATTACTTTAAATGGAATTTCTCTTTCTATCTCTTGCTGCTGGAATTTGTTGGTCATGTATAGAAATGCTGATGATTTATGTGGATTTATTTTATATCCTGCTACTTTGCTAAAGTTGTTAATTGTTTCAAGTAATTTTTGACTTGATTCTCGAGGATTCCTTAAGTATACCCTCATATCATCTGCAAAGAGTGATAGTTTTGTTTCCTCCTTGCCTATTCTAATTCCTTTGATTCCTTTCTCTTCTCTGATTGCTAAAGCTAACATTTCTAGGACAATATTAAATAATAGGGGTGATAATGGACATCCCTGTTTCACCCCTGATCTTATTGGGAAGGCCTCTAATTTATCTCCATTGCATATAATACTTGCTGATGGCTTTAGGTAGATACTGTTTATTATTCTAAGGAAAGCTCCCCCTATTCCTAAACTCTCTAGTGTTTTTATTAGGAATGGGTGCTGTACTTTGTCAAAAGCTTTCTCTGCATCTATTGAGATAATCATATGATTTTGGTTGGTTTTCTTATTGATGTGGTTGATTATGTTAATAGTTTTCCTAATGTTGAACCAGCCCTGCATTCCTGGTATAAATCCCACCTGGTCATAGTGTATTATCCTGGTGATCACGTGCTGTAATCTTCTTGCTAATATCTTATTTAAGATTTTAGCATCAATATTCATTAGGGAAATTGGTCTATAATTTTCTTTCTCTGTTTTTGCTTTGCCTGGTTTTGGTATCACCACCATATTTGTGTCATAAAACGAATTTGGTAGAACTCCTTCTTCACCTATTTTTCCAAATAATTTGTATAATATTGGAATTAATTGTTCTTTAAATGTTTGGTAAAATTCACCCGTAAACCCATCTGGCCCTGGGGATTTTTTCTTAGGGAGTTCATTAATAGCTTGTTCAATTTATTTTTCTAATATGGGTTTATTTAAGGATTTTATTTCCTCTTCAGTTAACCCGGGCAGTTTGCATTTTTGTAAATATTCATCCATTTCATTTAGATTGTCAAATTTATTGGCATACAGTTGGGCAAAATAATTCCTAATTATTGACTTAATTTCCACTTCATTGGTGGTAATATCACCCTTTTCATTTTTGATACTGGTAATTTGGTTTTCTTCTTTCTTTTTTTTAATCAAATTAACCAATATTTTATCTATTTTATTGTTTTTTTCATAAAACCAGCTCTTAGTTTTATTGATTAATTCTATAGGGTTTTTTTTGCTTTCAATCTTATTAATTTCTCCTTTAATTTTCAGGATCTCTAATTTAGTGTCTAATTGGGGATTTCTAATTTGTTCTTTTTCTAGCTTTTTCTGTACTATTTTTTAAAAGTATTCTTTTTGTGTTCATTTAATTCAGTATTTAAATTAAAAACCTACATTGCCCACATTTTGCAAAGATGGGTCTAAAGCTCAGAGATCTTATATGTTTTGCTCAATGTTACAAAACGAGTAGGTGTTAGGATTTGAACCCATTTCTCTAAATTCCAAGTCTAGCACTCTTTCTAATGTGCTGAGCATATGTGAAGAATTTACATAATCATTATGTTAGAACCTTTTGTATAATTGTTGATTGATTCATTGGCTGACTCAGCAAGACTAGTGCCTGAGGATCTGTTGTTGGTAGCTTCCCCTCCAGAAGCAAAGAATGGTAACATCATGAACCAAAGCTTATTTGAAAAAAAGTGTACCCCAGGATACCATCTAACATGACGTTATACTCCTGTAGTGAGCTTATAATGGGTAAGAGGCCTTGAGCTGAAAAAACATCATGGTATCCCAAAGCACTTGGTACAATTTCCTCTTATTTAATGAGCATCTGTTTTCTATTAGTATTGATGGTAGGTCCACAGTTGACCAAACTGCACCTGGACACATCTGCAATCATTCTGTACACATAACAGTCCAGGTGCTTAATTTTCAGGTATCGGATATATAGCTAGAAAGCAGAGATGATGGTATCATGGAATTATCAAATGTCAAATCAGGAAAGAATCTTAAAGTATGAAATGTCAGAGCTAGAAATTACTTTAGTACAGTGTTTCTTAAACTTTTTCATCCCAGGGCCCACACTCTTTCCCCCCCCCCCATTATTTTAGACTTTTATTTTCCAAATTACATGTAAAAGCAAATTTTGACATCAATTTTTTTAAAAACTTTGTGTTCCAACTTTTCTTCCTTCCTCCCCTCCCACCCCCACCCCCAAATCTCAAACAATTCAACATAAATTATACATGAGTAGTCATGGCAAACAATTATACCTTATCTAGGCTGTGAGTGGAAACAGATAAAAACAAAACTTCAGATTAAGGAATTGTCAAGAAAATGTGTTTCAGTCTGTTTTCAGATACCATCAGTTCTTTCTCTGTACATGTACTGCAATTTTCCTAGGTTCTTCAGAGTTATATTGGATCATTGCCTTGCTGAAAATAACCACGTGCTTCCCAGCAGATCATCTTACACTAATGCTGTTATTTTGTATACAGTACATTTCTCTCTGCTTCAGTTCATGTGGGTCTTCCCAGGTTTTTCTGATAGCAATCTGTTCATCACAATTTCTATATAGTACCTTGAACTTGACAGAGAACTTCCTTCACGATAGCCCAGCTGAGTGGGTACCATACATTTTGACATTGTAGTCAATCAATGGAACTATTTCCCTCCATCCCATTCCCTTCCAATGATATTTACTCTGTTGTCTATCTTATTTTGTCCTAATCATCCTCAAAAGTGTTTTTCTGCTGGCTGCCCCCTCCCCCACTCTACCCTCCCTTCATTAACCCTTCCCTCCTTATCCTCTTCCCTTCCTACTTTCCTGAAGGGTTAAATAGATTACTCTTCCCCATTGGATGTGTGTGTTATTGCCTCCTTGAGCCCTCTCTAAAGAAATTATGGCCTTCGAGCTAATTCTGTTTTCTAAATTTTTCTTCCTCCCTCCCTCCTTAACCTCCCTATGAAATCAAGCAATTCAATATATGTCCTACATGTGCTGTTATGGCAAACATCTTCACCTTCCTCTAAAGTGTTTTGCTTTTTACAGCTCCGTCCCCCAAACTTCCCTTCCCTCCTTCCCCTCTTTTCCCCACCGCCACCCCCCCTCCATCTCCTCCTCCTCCTGCTTTTCCTTAGGGCAAAAATATATTACTAGACCTGCTTGAGTCTAGTCTTGTTATTCCCTCTTTGAGCCAGTTCTGATGATAGTGAAGTTGACTCACTCCCCCTCTTCCCCTCCCCTCCATAGACTTTTTTCTTGTTTCCTTCCTATGAGCTACTTTTCCCCATTCCAGCTCTCCCCTCCCCCTCCCCCAGTCTATTCCTCCTACCCCTCCCCCTTATTTTAAAGATGCCATCACAGGTTATCTAGATGGCACAGTGGACAAAGCACCAGCCCTGGGTCCAGGAGGCCCAGAGTCCAAATTTTTATCAGACAGATTTTTTGGGTTTTTTTAATCTCCTTTTCCATTTGATTTTTCAAGCTGTTGACTTTTTTCTCATGACTCTGCTGCATCACTCTCATTTCTCTTTCCATTCTTTCCTCCCTCTCTCTATACCTTCCTTCTATCTCTCTTATTTTCTCTTCAAAGTCCCTTTTGAGAGCTTCCATGGACTGAGAACTGTGAGATTTAAAATTGGATATTAGATCATAAATCTCCCCTACTTAACCCTTCCCTTAATTTATCTCCCAGACTAGTAAATGGAAGAAGCTTCTGGTTTTCTAGATAGAGCCTTTATTGTATATAAGGTGTTGTTGATTAGAAGGATAGGAAAATAGAAATACAGTACAAATCGTCTTAAATCTAGGCTTAGTCTATATTCCTTATAAAAACTCACCAAACCGATTTAGGCCACCTTTGGAGTGAGTCAGACCGTCAGTCCCGCGCCGCCAGGAGTCCCGCCAAGCCGGCAAAAAAAAGGCTACTCCCCTTCTCTCCACCCCGGAAGTCAAAAAAACCCCGGCAGGCAGTCTGACATGCGCAGCAGGCGGACTGTACCCAGCAGGCAGTCTGACATGCGCAGCAGGCGGACTGTACCCGGCAGGCAGTCTGACATGCGCAGCAGGCGGACTGTTCATCTCCTCCCCAAAAGGGTGGTCCTTGAAAAACTGGCGTCTTTCAGTTATCCTAACCGACTGTTAAAAACTTTCATATTTTACCACATTTCCCCCCTTTGCTTCCTCAAGAAATGGAATGTTTCCTTGATGGAACAGTAAAAAGAATATAATAACTTCTGCTGACTAATAATATGCGAACAACAATACAGAAAAGGAAGAGAGGAAAGTTTTGTCCAGAGGGGCGATTTTTTTCTTTCCTCATGAACCAACGCTTTGACATTAGTCTTGCAAAGGGAGAGCCTCCACTTCGTGAGGGCATTGCACAGTTAGAGGGTTACCTAGGACCAAATCAGAGGCTTTTTCTACCAAAAGCGCTGTGGCCGCCACTGCTCTAAGGCAAGGTGGCGCTCCAGCCGCTACAGGGTCCAGCTGAATTGAATAGTAGGCTATAGGACGTTGGTTAGGCCCCAGTGACTGAGTCAGGACTCCAGAAGCCACCCCCCTTTGTTCATGCACAAAGAGAGTGAAAGGCTTACTATAATCTGGCAGTCCTAGGGCAGGTGCTGATAACAAGGCCCGTTTTAATTCTTTTATGGCTGAGAGATGCTGGGGATCCAACTGTAAACTGTCTGGAACAGAACTTTTTGTAAGAGCTATGAGGGGTTTAGTAATTTCACCAAAAGAGGGTATCCATTGTCTACAGTACCCAGCTGCTCCCAGAATGGCTCTCAACTGCCTCTTAGTAGTGGGGGCAGAGAGTTGTTGAATGGCCTGGACTCTCTTAGAAGAGACAGAGCGAGTTCCAGCAGCCAAAATAAATCCTAAATATTCTACCTGGGGCAAACACCATTGTACCTTTGTCTTGGAAACCTTGTGTCCTCTCTTGTGCAGCTCCAGCAGTAAGTGACGGCTATCTTCCTGACAAATTTCAGCATTAGGAGAGGCCAAAAGTAAGTCATCTACATATTGTACTAGTATGGAGCCCTTAAAGGTAATAGAGGCCAGATCCTGCTGTAAAATTTGGGAAAATAATGTGGGACTGTCTACAAATCCCTGTGGGAGTCTAGTCCAGGTCCACTGTCTATTTTTCCAGGTAAAAGCAAATAAATATTGGAAGTCCTCATGTACTGGTATGGAGAAAAAGGCAGAGCAAAGGTCTACCACTGTGAAACATGTAGATTCATAGGGAATCGAGGAAATTATCGTAGCCGGGTTTGGAACTATGGAATGTCTAGGAATAACATAATTATTAATCGCTCTAAGATCTTGCACAAAACGATAAACAGGTTTACCATCTGGCCCAGGCTTGGGTTTTTTAACTGGCAAAATGGGAGTATTGCATGGAGAGTGATGACATGGAATAATAATACCCTGGCTTTTCAAAGCCTCAATTATTGGGGTGATCCCTTCTATTGCTTCCCTAGACAATGGATACTGTGGAATGGAGGGGGGTGGTCCCCCCTTAACTTTAAAGGTAACAGGCATGGCAGACTTAAGGAGCCCCACCTCATTAGGGGATGAGGCCCATAAAGACTCAGGAATGTCAGAGGGGATTTTGGATACCTCCCCTGCTGTTCCTTGAGCTTCTGTAAGTAAAATTGGTAATAAATGAACAGTATCCTCTGGCAATTGTAAGGAGACAGCCCCATCTGGAGCACAAGATATGGTTGCTCTAAGCTTGCAAAGGAGATCACGACCTAATAAATTTACAGGGGCATCAGGCATGAGTAAAAATGAATGTTCCACTGTTAAGGGCCCCATAGATACCATGCGAGGATTCAATTTTGCCACTCTCTGGCTCTTTCCTGAGACTCCCACTACATTCAAAAATCCTACAGGTCTACACCCAGCATCTGGTTTGCTTACTAATACTGATTTAGAGGCTCCTGTGTCTAGCAGACAATCATAATAAGTCTCCCCCACTTTTAAGGTGACATGTGGTTCATTACTCTGGGGAGGTGAATGGACTGGCACAAGTGCATTCAAAAAATCCGGATCTGGGAATATATGGCTTTCATTATCTATGTTCCATTCCTCCCCAAGACACCATCATTCCTGTGTCCTCTTCTGAGGGGGGTCTTGGTTACCATTATTCTGGTACTGCCTTTCTGTATTCCTCCAAAAGGATCTATTTCTATTTTGATTTCGCCTGTAATTAGAATTAGAATTTCTTCTCCAAGTCCTACATTCTCTCAATTCATGCCCCTCCTTACGACAGTAACAACACACCTTAGTGTCCTTGTTCCAGTGTCCACATGGCTGACTAGGAATCGCTGGTGCCAGAATGCTCTGTTTAGGGTGATCTGGATCTTCCTCACGTGAGTCAAAGACATAATTTGCAAGTTCCTTAATTCTATCTACTGAGAGATTTCTCCAGTCTGGACATTGTTTCAGAAAGTATCTGCGTATTTCTGGCAGTGAATTATAAACAAATGTGTTGAGAATGATACAGGAATCTCTTAAATCTACTGGATCCAATCTGGTGTACTGTCTAGCGGCCTCACAAAGTCTATCATAAAATCTGTTTGGTCTTTCATTAGCCTCCTGAGGTAGGCTTAAAAATTTCTGCCAGTTTTCCGGTTTTCTAGAGCAAGATTCCATTCCCTTCAGAAGTGTTTCTCTAGCATCTTTTAATCTTTGGAAATCCCTATCATCATTATAATTCCACTCTGGATCCTTTAGAGGCCATTCCACATCGGCCTTACCTTTCGCAACAAGGGCATTTCCTGCTGAGATAATATCTGTAATCTCAGTTGGGGACAGTAAAGTTTCCAAAAGGCAAGTAACATCAGCCCAACTGGGTTGATATGCATTAAATATAGTCCTTAACTGTGAAATTACAGTGTTTGGATTTTTCTCAAAACTAGGGATGATTGATTTCCATGCGCTCAAGTCACTTGGTCTAAAGGGGCTATATTTTCTGACTTGAATTGGCACTCCCTTCTTACTATGTTCTATAGCTTCCTGCAGAGGGAGTAGTTTCTGCTGATCTGATTCTGAACTTGGATCATCTCTAGTAGAAACAGCCATTTTGAGGTCTCTCTCCATATGTGAGAGTTTCCCCCACATCATAACAATGATAATAACAAAAACAATGATAATAACAAAAACAAAAAAAAACAACAAAAAAGAATAAAATCCTTAGTCGTATGAACTATGGATGTGGTATTAAAAGGTATTTCAATTGCAGGCATAAAATTTCTACTTATATTAAACGTATTTTCCCAAAGATTCTCACGTATACTATTATACAAAAAACTTTTTGCTGCCTGAATGAGGAAAAAACCAATAATGTTATGAAGGACCATTGAGTAAACTATTCCTCTAAGTCGGGATGTTATGCTGTCCCAATACATTCCGATGAGAAAAATCAAAGGGATGGTAGAATATTCAAGCATCTTGCCCTTTAAACTGGGCTGGCTTTTCTGTTTAAAGCGAGACTTTCAGAGGCTTAAAGTCTTTAAGGGAGATTAGACAAAGGGAAAGTCCGCGGGGGGGGGGGGGGGGGAGGGGTGGTATTTGGAAAATCCACCGAATTAGCCGGCTTATGGCCAAACTAGGGAGGGTGGGAGGGTCCTTAAGGTCCCTTCGGGGTCGCCAAACTGTGAGATTTAAAATTGGATATTAGATCATAAATCTCCCCTACTTAACCCTTCCCTTAATTTATCTCCCAGACTAGTAAATGGAAGAAGCTTCTGGTTTTCTAGATAGAGCCTTTATTGTATATAAGGTGTTGTTGATTAGAAGGATAGGAAAATAGAAATACAGTACAAATCGTCTTAAATCTAGGCTTAGTCTATATTCCTTATAAAAACTCACCAAACCGATTTAGGCCACCTTTGGAGTGAGTCAGACCGTCAGTCCCGCGCCGCCAGGAGTCCCGCCAAGCCGGCAAAAAAAAGGCTACTCCCCTTCTCTCCACCCCGGAAGTCAAAAAAACCCCGGCAGGCAGTCTGACATGCGCAGCAGGCGGACTGTACCCAGCAGGCAGTCTGACATGCGCAGCAGGCGGACTGTACCCGGCAGGCAGTCTGACATGCGCAGCAGGCGGACTGTTCATCTCCTCCCCAAAAGGGTGGTCCTTGAAAAACTGGCGTCTTTCAGTTATCCTAACCGACTGTTAAAAACTTTCATATTTTACCACAGAACAGTTCATATTTTTGTTGGAAGCTTTGGATGTAGGGACACTGTGGTTGATTTCCTCATCTGAGGCTGCACCTTGATCTTCCTTGTCACTGAAAAAGCTTTCTATAATTTTGAACTTTTTTTGTTTGCTCTTCTTTTAATTGATTTTAAACTCTCCATGGGGGGAGGGGGTGCTACTTCTCGGCTCCACTCCTGTTCCCATCTTCAAAGGGTCCCAGGTGTTTTTGTTTGAGGGAGGGACGGTTTTGCTTTTGCTTTGCCTGTTCTTTGGTCTGGAGATAACCTCAAGCCTACTTACTAAACAATCAACCAGCAAAGCTTTCTGTGGTGTGGTTCTTAGCTTTGAACTAGCCTACACACCTCCCCCACCTGAGCCACCCTTCGCTCATGATTTCTTTTGGGTTCCCTGCCGGGGTGAGGCAACTGAATTCTTCCCCATCCAGCTGATACCCCTTCAGTTTCTGCCTGTACCTGTCTAGCCAATGAGCCTTCTGACCCGACTGCATGCTCAGCTCAGAGGCTCCAGGGTAAATTCTTCTGGCTGTGTGTCTGGTGTGTCTATCAGCTCGATGGTGGGGTTCAACTTTACTCATGGCCCAGCATGGCCCCCTGAAATCTATTTATAGCTGGAGAATAATCTCAGCCCTTATTTTTGTGTGGTTTTCTCCTTCAGGGGTTCTTTTATTGCTATTTTTGGGGTGATTGTATCAGGAGCTCTGTGTGTTTAATGTCTTTCTTCTGACATCTTGGCTCCACCCCCCCACCCCCCCCAGGG
Organism: Dromiciops gliroides; assembly: GCF_019393635.1. NCBI lineage: Eukaryota > Metazoa > Chordata > Mammalia > Microbiotheria > Microbiotheriidae > Dromiciops > Dromiciops gliroides. Next base: position 83,620,475 of record NC_057861.1, read on the forward strand.
CCCACACTCTGCTTCTTCTTCTTCTTTTTTTTTTTTTCCCAGGGCAATGAGGGTTAAGTGACTTGCCCAGGGTCACACAGCTAGTAAGTATCAAATGTCTGAGGCTGGATTTGAACTCAGGTCCTCCTGAATCCAGGACTGGTACTTTATCCACTGTGCCACCTAGCTGCCCCCATTGTACCACCTAGCTGCCCCTGGGGCCCACACTCTTAAAAGTTATTGAGGACCCCTCAAAATCATGTGAGATGTATCTATCAATATTTATATATTAGATATTAAGACATCTTGATACTATTAGGAAAATTGTTTTCACCTCATAGATATCCATTAAAGGGTCTATGGGAACACCTAAAGTTGCCAAAAATCACATTTTAAGAACAACTGCATTAGCATATAGAAATTTCAATGTCAGCTAAAAGTGATTTCAAAATATGGCACATAGAATAGAGAACATCAGACCTAGAAAGGATGTTAGAGGTAACACCCAATATCCATCACTTTACTGGTGAGAAAAATCAATATGCTCAGAAGCTTAAACATTTGTTTTCTCAGTCATTTCATTTTTCACCCACCACATTTATTGTTGTTGTTCATCCTTTATTCTCAAAGAGGAACAGTGACAAAACTGAGACTCAGAGAGATGAGTTAATTTACCAAAGGTCACACAGCTTGTAAAGTGACAGAGAAGGAACTAGAACCAAAGTCTTCTGACTTCATATCCAACAAAATCATTTCTGCCACTTGATTCCATGTCTCAAGAAGGAGTATTCAACCCTGCCCACAAGGATCTCTATTTAGGGACATAAAGATTCACTCAGATATACTAAACACTAGGAAGTATTTGCCTGACCCTTTAGCTTTACCAAAATGTTTGTATCCAGGGCCCAGTGACTGGCAGACCAAGCAGACCAGCATCATAGGCATGCATAGATTATCCAGGCCTACAGTGCTAGTGACATGCTTTCAGGAAGAAACTGGATTTCATCCAGTAATGGAAGATAAAATCTGATGGAATTATAACTTGATAGTAGTAGAAAGAATAATCAATTGGAAGTCAGGAGATACGGATTTACAGAGAACAGAGTCTGAGAACTATAAATGCCATCATTGCCAGGGAAAATTCTAGAATTAATTCTTAAAGAAACAGTTGGCAAATATCTAGAAAAGGTATCAATTATTTCAAAGTAGAGGCATGATTCTTTGTTAATTGAGAACAAATTGTACTAAACTAACCCAATTTTCTTTGTTTGGACAGGCTTACTAAATTAATAAATGGTAGATGTTTAACATTGATACACCCTTCAACTCTTCATATACACACACACACATACACAAATACATGTATATATGTATATGTATATATGCATGCATGTGCCGGTATATATGTATATGTGTGTGCATGTATACATATGTGTATATGTGTGTATATACACACATATTTGTGTGTTCGTATATGTGAATATACATTCAGATACATGCATGTGTGTATGCATGTATGAACATTATATGAATATATGTAGGACTTGTATTTGTATTATTTATATGTAATTGGCATTTGTCATATGCCTAGATTACCTAAAATGGAATCATCCATGTATCCACATGGGAGATGCTGGAGGTTCTGCTTCTGGGAGGCAGGAGAACTGGCATATTCATGTATATACCTCATTATTATACCATGTGGTCAAGGGCAGATTTTTTAAATTTTTTACCCTGAAATTCACACCTAACGGGGAAATGAGACTTCAGGCCTCACAGCTGACACCATATGCTAAGGGGAAAGAGAATGAAGGCCAAATCTTCCCTGCTTCCCCCTATAAATAGGCCTGGGTTTTGGATCTATTTTGTTTGCCTTTTTCAATTCTAGGTGGTGGAAGTGGAGTCCCTAATCTGGGAACTTGAGCCACAGGGATATAGTTGCTTCGGAATCTAGGATAGGTGCTAGGTGGTTCAACCAGTCCTGCTGACTATTTCTGAGAAGTAAGGGTCTTGGACAATATCCCTGGGGAGCTTCAGACTTGATTTTGGTGGAGCTAAGAGTATACAGGAACTGAGTTAAGTCATGAGTCTAATTCCATTCTATTCCCTAGAGTCTTAAGTATAATAGGAAAGATTATATACCCCCAAGCTGCTAGGGAAAATGTTTATATATTTTGTTTTCATATATACATTTAAAGTAAATATTGTTGTTAACAGATAATCTGATGTTGTATTGAAATGGAATTGGTATGCTAGTCACTGGGACCCTAAAATGGAGGAAACACAATCAGCAAAGGCTAAAGCCAATGAAAGAGAAAATAAAATCTCAGGTCAGCTAGGTGGTGTAGTGGATAAAGCGCTGGCACTGGATTCAGGAAGACCTGAATTCAAATACAGCCTCAGGCACTTGACACTTAACTAGTTGTGTGACCCTGGGCAAGTCACTTAACTTTCATTGCCCCACCCAAAAAAAAAAAAAAAAGAAAGAAAAGAAAATCTTTCCAAACAACTGAGAGTACTGGAGAAGCCTACAATATGGGAGGGGGATACAAAGTGTAACAGACTTGGCCCTCCGAGAGTGGTACCAGAGTGCTGTACATATACATATATGTATTACATCAGTGTGTATATAATACATATATGTAATATCTCATTACAGTAATTAGCTCCATGGGGCAGCTAGGTGGTGCAGTGGATAGAACACTGGCCCTGGATTCAGGAGTACCTGAGTTCAAATCCGAACTCAGACACTTATCACTTACTAGCTGTGTGACCCTGGGCAAGTCACTTAATCCAATTTCCTCACTAAAACAAACATCAACAACAACAACAAAACACCAATAATTGGCTTCATTTAATCTTGAGGGCAATATAATGCCCTCTGAGGTCTACTTGGTTCCCTTTTCTTTGTCTTTAGGGAGTTTATTTTAGATGAAAAGTTCTGAGTTCAGTCAAATTCACTCGGAGTCCCTAATCAGGAAAATTCCCAACACTAATATAGAGTTTGGGCCCTCTGCCTATTCTTACATTTATATCTATTCCGAGTTAACCCTTGCTCTCTTTGTGCCTGAAGCAAAATTCATTTTACTGGAAACATTTGGGCAATGAGGCAGCAGATTATATTACAGTGTCTGTGGATAGACAGGCACTGGGGTGGGAAGTGGGGAAAAAGCTGAGTTTTTCTTGAGACTATCCTCAGTCTAGGTCTTTCTCCCCAAGATGCTCTGAAAGCAAAATAAGTCTCCTTGTTATCTCTCTTGTCCATAATGGTACTGCTTTTGTTCCTCTAAGGTATTCTAAAAATGCCGTATTTATTCCAACCTCTTGAATTCAGATACTCAAAATCTCTGAACACTATCTCCCATATGCCTCTCTGTGACTCAGTCTCTCACACAATGTCTTTGATTAATTCAAGGAGTTGTACAGCTTCTGATAACATTGAGTTCCATTCATTTAGCCAATAAGTGTTCACATCTACTCAAAGGTCCCAAAGCCAAATAGGGTGGCTTCAACTCCACCTCTAAATATAGAAATCCTGTTCTCCTGGGAGACACATAGATGTGGAGGAAGTTCTAAATTTTCATAGACCTAAGAGCATCCCAATAGTGGAGCCCCAAAATGGCACTTAAGATCACCAAATATAAGTAATTAGAAACAAGCAGCCAGTCAGATCACCAGCCATTATTCTTTATAAGCTACTTCCCTGAATAAGAGGAGTTAGAAATTAGAGGTTCCACTGTATGACTCTCAGTTAGTAAAAATATGTACTTCTCTAAAGAAAGCATAATGTCCAGAAAAAGAGTGGTCACTATTTAGCCATCCTTTGCCCTGACCATTCACTATTGGCATATTGTGCTCTGGAGAATTGTGTTCAACTCTGCATAGTACAGTTTAGAAAGGATAGTCACCCTAAGAAAGGGATCCAGAGGAGAATAACCCCAATTGTGAGTAAATAAACCTGCCTCATACAAAGATAAGTTGAAGGAAGTGGGAGTGGTTAGCCTGGAAAACAGAAGATTTAGGGAGAACAAGAAAGCTGAATATAATCTCTTGAAAAGCTGTCAGGAAAAAGAAACATTGGATGTGTTGCCAGTGAGGACTTTCCTAGTCTGTCCAGTCCTTCCATCCAAGGCATAAATTCTTAATCTGGGGTGATGGATGGAAGAGGAAGGGATGTAGATTTATCTTCAATATAGGGGAAAACACCCTAATAACCAAAACTATGCAAAGGGCTCAGTGGGAGGGGTCTCTTGTCAGGTATGTTATTAAGACGTTTCCTGTACAGGTTGGACCTAATGGCTTCTGAAGTCCTATCATTTTGTGAGCTTTCCTCACATGAGATACCTTCACATTAAAAAAAAATCAAAATTGTTGATTTTTAAAATTTGTTTTTATCCTGCATCCAGTTCCCAATATATTCTTTCCTCATTGAGCCCTCATTTTTAACAAAGAAACCAATTAAGCAAAAACAACTGATATGATCTAATCTAATAACATATGCAACATTCCACCCACATATTTCCCCACCTCTCTACTAAGAGGAAGGCAGTATATGTGTCATCATCTGTTCTCCAGGACTGAGTTTGGTCATAACAATTAATAAGAGTTTCATTGCTTTTTAGTTTAGTTTTAATTTATATTGTTGTAGTCATGGTGTACATTATTCTTGTAATTCTGCTTTCATCTCTATCAGTTCCTGTAAATCTAAAGTTTAAACATTACTCTTCTTCACATATTCTACAGGAAAATCAGACTGTTTTTTTTGCTGTTTCTCACTCAAGACATTCCACATCCTATCTTTGAACCCTTGTATGAGATGCCCCCATGCCTGGAATGAACTCCCTCCTCTTCTCTGCTTCTCAAAATATCTAGTTTCCTCCAAGTCTCAGTTCATGTACAATATTCTATATTTGGCCTTTTCTGACCCCCCCCCTTCCCTCAGCTTTTGTTCATTTCCCCTAAGTGAAAAAAGAAAAAGAGGGCAGCTAGGTGGCACAGTGGATAAAACACCAGCCCTGGATTCAGGAGGACCTGAGTTCAAATCTGACCTCAGACACTTGACACTTACTTGCTGTGTGACCCTGGGCAAGTCACTTAACCCTTACTGCCCCAAAGAAAGAAAGAAAGAAAGAAAGAAAGAAAGAAAGAAAGAAAGAAAGAAAGAAAGAAAGAAAGAAAGAAAGAAAGAATGAAAGAAGAAAGGAAAAAACCCACTGCCATTAGTTATGCTGCTAAACCATCCAGATATGTAGGTGATTCCTTTCCATTTTGTTGCTATGATCTATAAAACCCAAGGTCTTGCCATGTGCAGTACAGCAGAAACAGACACATGTATACACACATATTAATACATATATGTATACAGGTGCAGTATAGCTATACCTATAGTATACAGACAGCATATATGTATATTGCCTATATATAACATGTCTATATTTCAGTATATATGTATACAATATATATGTATACAGGGTATGTCTATGTATATCCATATCTAAATAGATAGGTATATAGAGAGATAGGTGCTGGTCTAAAAACCTGTTTCCATGGAGGTCACATTTTAAAATGGGGTGACAGTGTATATGTGTATAGTATGGTGGAACAATATACACACATGCATTTATATATGTATACCTACATATATGTATTCACACGTGAAATACATGAGTATGGATGTTTTGTTGCATAAATGTGTATACATGCATAATACATGCATGCATAATACACACATACAAACTGTCTCCCCATTTTAAAATGTGACCTTCATGGTAACAGGATCTGTCTCACTTTTTGTATTTGAGAACTTAGAACTGTACTTGGCACAAAGTAAACGCATAATAAGTACTACCCCCCACACCCATTCATTCAGTTTATATCTATTTTACACATACATACATGGATACACATGGTTTCCCCCAATAGACTGTAAGTTTCTCAAGGGCAGACACTGTTTCATTTTTATTTTTGTATTCTCAACTCTTAGCACAGACCATACCAGATGTTTAATGAATACTTATTGAGTGACTGACATTTCCCCATGTTTCTCTGAACGCCTTCATATCTTTGCCTTTTCTGACCACTTGTAATTTGGCTTCACACTTCTCACCATGCCCTCATATACCAAATAGTAATGTTCTTCATGCACATAACAGTTCTGTTTACTGACATCTGATCAGCTGTTTATTGTATGGTTTTGGAGCAATGGAAGGGAACACATGTTATCTGGGAAAGCCAGGCCTTCACACAGGAATTTAGAGTAACAGGGGCAAGGAGTTCAAAGCAGTTTTAGGGTTTGTTACTTAACACAGAGCTGAGCCAATCACACAATAATTCTCTAGTACAGACATGTCACATTAAATCATCTAACTATCTGGCAATGGAGCATTCAGGTATAAAAAGAAAATCGTGAGGCTGAGAGATCTAGCTTCTAGTCTTGGTCTCATAGCCTTGGTCAATTCCCCTCCTTACACCTCAGTTCTCTATAAATAAAATGAAGGCTGATCTCAAATATCTATTCCCATGTTACCATTCTATGCTCTAACATCCTATGTCCCAAAGTCTCATCCAGTTCCAAACTTCCATTCTTTGTGTTCTGAGGTCCCTTTCTACTCTGAGCATCTATGTTCCATGATCTAAGGTCTCTCCCTGTTGGGAAATTCTATAGTTCTGTGGTTCTCTGACCTTCTCTGCTCCCACACAGTCTCAGTCCCTGCTATTCTGATGTTCAGATTGGAATGATGAGTCATTCTCACAGAATCATGCCCAATTAGGAGAATTCGGTTTCAGAGGTTCCCTGGAGCCTCCCTCCCCCAGCCACAGTGACAGCTCAAAGTTTCACAAGCCATAACCACAGCATGCCGCCATGGACTGGTGCCCAAGGTCATCTCTGCAGTGGCTTTGTTGTGGTTTGAGCAGCAAACAGGCTGACAGAAGCTTGTCGGGATGCTGAAGGGGCCAATCAACTTCAAAAGCAGCTTAGAGAGTATGTCAAATGCAAAATAATGGAGTCAGGATCACTGATGGCTGTTTGTTCATCCTTTCTTCCTTTCTTCTCTGGTTATGGGAGGGAATTTTGCCCACTATGGGAGTGGAAACATTAATAGATAAAATGAGATAACAGCTGTGGAAATTTTTCTCAAAGAATAGGGCACTATAAAAATACTTTGTATTATAATTCTCCCAATATTCTCCTTCATCTCAATCACCATTATCATTACTATTTTCATCTTAATCACCATCATCCACATTGACAAACATTTACAAAGGCACTAATATGCAGTGTGCAGGAGGTTGGGTCTAGATGAAAAAGAATTCTTGCCCTCAAGGAGCATAGCACCTAATACAAGGGGTAGGACATGTAGATGAATAATTATGATGCCAGGCAAAATAATTATCATAGCTCATATTTTCAACACAATGATTCTTGGAGGTAGGCGGCACACACACATACACACACACACACACACACATACACACACACACACACACACACACACACACACACACACCAATATCCTGCCCATTTTGTAGATTAGGGAACTGAAATTAGAAGAGTTTAAGTATACTGTCTAGCTAGTAATTATTGAGTCTTTATCACCATCACCACCACCACCACCAGCATCATTAACAATCACAATGTGGAGCAGTGCAAAGAACAATGGCTTTGGAACTAAACAAGCCAGGTTCAAATCTTGCCTCTGGGCTTTTTGGTGTGTGTGTGCCTTGGAGTAAGTTACATCCCCTGCCCAAAGTCTTTCCTGTGTAAAATGAAGAGTTGGAATAGATGGTATCTGAACTCCTTTTCAACTCTAGGTCTATGATCCTAGAATTCTCCCCTTTCTTATCACACTCAATTATTGACATTGGCGCCAATGCCTCTGAAAATGGAACAGGCTGGGGAAAGATAGAAGAAGTTATCCAGATGATTGATAAGTTTTTCATCAGTCACAAGTACAAATTAAGGACCTAGTCTTGGAGCAACCCAATCCCAGACTATTCAGGGGATAGGCAATATAGAAAATGAAGAAATAGTAACCTTTACTATCACGGATCTCACAGTCTGGTTAAGGAAATAAAACACACATAGAACAATTTGAGAATTACACAAAGGATATAGGGTAATAGAAATAACTATACACATACTCCTTGTACTCTTGTCTCCTCTACTTTCTGCCTTGTGACTTGGACAAATATTTAAGTATCTCTGAGTCTAAATTTGTCCATGTGTCAAAGGGACTGGTGGTGGAGTATGTGTTGGTGGAAGGGGTGGTCATAGCAGTGAAAATGGTGATGATTGTGGCAATAAGAATAAAAATGTGATTGTAATCATGATACTTACTTCTCTTTGAAGATTTCCCTTATCACTGTCCTCCAAGTCAACATTTTTTTTCAATCAAACTTTATATGGCATTTATTAAAATTACCTCTCCAAAGCACTTATCACATAACCTATACTGTGAGCTCCTTGAGAATAGGTACAAAGACTTCTATATGCTTTAAGCCTTTCCCCATTGCTTAACATCATACTTTGTATAGCATAGGTGGTCAATAAGTGGAAGGAAGGAAGGAAGGAAGGAAGGAAGGAAGGAAGGAAGGAAGGAAGGAAGGAAGGAAGGAAGGAAGGAAGAAAGGAAGGAAGGAAGGAAGGAAGGAAGGAAGGAAGGAAGGAAGGAAGGAAGGAAGGAAGGAAGGAAGGAAGGAAGGAAGGAAGGAAGGAAGGAAAGGGATATAACTGTGACAAAGATGATAATAATTATATTGATAGGCTGAATGGTAATATGGATGATGGTGATGATAACAAGAAATAATTCTTTTTCCCCTATAGAAGTACATTTCCATAACCCCATCTTTGCCCATTGTCCTTTTGGGAAAAGATGCCACTCTTGAAATGGAAGCTACCAATTTCTTGTGGCAACTAATTTCCTGTAGCAACAGCTACCCTTGGTATTTCCCCAAGTAATGCTGTCAATTACCTTACAGTCTCCTGAGGTGTTTCCACATGTTTCTTTCTCATGACCACTGAAAAGAAATACACCCATTCTTTCCTGGGCTTACATGCCTCCAAATACCATTTTTGTCTTCTGACAGCATTCAACATCTATCTGAGGCTCCAGTATAGAATTCAACTCTCAGAACTAATGAACTATGCTTCAGGGAGACAGGACTTTCACTGAAGTCAAGTGAAGGTTTTCCTTCTTCAGTGAAGCATGTGGTACCATCTCTGAATTTATTCAAGGTTTCTCATTGTTCTACCATTGTACTCTCCATCAATGGCTTTTGGCAACAAGTTTCAAGTCCATTTTCCTTAGAATAATTTAAAAGAATATGAATGTATCTAGGGTGGGAAGTGAATGAATGGGGTGCTAACAAGGTGATGGGGAATGAGAAACAGTAGGATGCCTAGGATGCCTATGACCTGCTGTGATAATGAGGGTTGTACTAATAAGATTTCTTTAGAGGTGGCAGATCCACAGGGCTTCTTAAATGACAAAATACTCTCTCTCCCCAGTAGAAGCTGGTATCTATCCAAGTGAATTTTTTTTTTTTTAGTGAGGCAATTGGGGTTAAGTGACTTGCCTAGGGTCACACAGCTAGTAAGTGTTAAGTGTCTGAGGCCGGATTTGAACTCAGGTACTCCTGACTCCAGGGCCAGCGCTCTATCCACTGTGCCATCTAGCTGCCCCCCAAGTGAAAATTTTAACCAGGCAGCTACTTCTATAAGTTGATATCCATGATCTAATGAATTTTTTGTTTGTTTTTATCTTCTGCCTAATGGAGGAGGATTCCTTCAAGTATGTGAAGGGCTTCCATTAGGAATAGGTCCCTTGTAAGTCTAACATTCAACGTTCCATGTTCCAATACTTCTTGGACCATTGGGTTCTATATTCCATATTAAAAAATGCCATTAAGCCTAAAGGTTCTGTCAGTTGTTCTAAGGTTTTGTCCTACTTTCAAAATCTACTTTTCTTGATTCATCTGTCCCTAGTGACTTATAAGACTTTTATATTAGGGGAAATATGTCCTTCTTTAATCCTGGGTAATTATACTTCACTCACATTGGGATAATAATTCTTTCATGGTTTACTTTAGAAAGTAGGTATGAAGAAAGAGCTTTGTAAACTGTATGGCATTATCAACATATATGCTATTGTTATTTGCTTTCAAAACTGTATAGCATTATCAACATATATGCTATTGTTATTTGCCTTCCAGGCCTAACAGCCAAGACATGGACTTGTGTTTTCACCATTAACTGCTCAATATTTCTCATCAGATATTAATTACCCAGTGATAGCAAAAAACAAAACCAGACACTTATAGCTGCAATATAGGTGTGATTAAGCTGAACTTCACTTTGTTTTGAGATAAAAGCTCTAGCAGGAAACGGCATTTACTATTACATGGTGGAAGTTACAGAAAACCAATTAGTAGATAAAATTCCTATTTCTCTGATCCCAGGAACATCTATCTGTACCTGATTGAATCAGAATTGTCATCCCCAGGAATATTAAATACCCTCAAGCCAATGGTGTAGAGCTAAGAGGAAAAGGGAGACCCAGACCTAAATTGAAAAAGGCGCAGCATGGGAGGGAAAAAAAAGATAAAGAGATATATTTTGGATGTGTGGTTAAGAGGATAATTCTTCAAAAAACAAGGGATGGGGGCTATGAAAATATAAAATAGAAAATGTCAATTACATATAATTTAAAATTTTTTTAATAAAGTATTTTATTTTTTTTCCTAGACAGCAGGTAATCTGATATGGGTTATATATATATATATATATATATATATATATATATATGTATGTATGTATGTATGTATGTATGTATGTATATATATATAATATTTCTGTATTAGTCATGTTATAAGAGAAAAATCAGAATAATGAGGAAAAACCTCAAAATAGAAATTCTAAAGTTTTAAACAAACAAAATCAATGCAGCTAGGAAAGAAAGAAAAACTGTTGATTGTGAAAAATCTTTGCATCGGGTATATCACATGACTGATATTTGAGATTTAAAGGGAGGTGACACCAAACTATAATGGTCAAGAGCCAGAGCCTTAACTAGCATTTTTGGAATTAGGACAAGTATCAGGGTAATGGGATAATCATCTGGACAGTGGTCAGTAGGAAGGATGAAGAATATATCAACACTGTGAGGTTTTCTGCTGCTTGCGGAGAAAGGAAGTACTGGCTACTATTCTACCAGATGTGTAGGGAGAGAGGATTGGAACCACCAATGGAGAAGCTGCAGAGAAAGATTCACCTAGTAAACAACATCAGGAACAATCATAGGCTTTCTAGTTTTATCTTCAGAGAAGGAGAAAAAGATCTGTAGCAAGCAAGTGAGAAACAAAGGGAAAGAATGCTTGAGAATGTTGTATCTGCACCCCCTGAATATCCCATACTTCAGAGATGGGAAGTATACCCAAGAATGAGTCTATTGCCAAAAGAGGAGATAGGTAAAGGAGAATCTGAAGCAGGAGAGCCATGTACTTTCAGATGCTATTAGCATCTTATATATTCCTTAATCTTTAGCAAAGCCCCAGTGTACCCACCCCAGTTATATAGCTTCTAAGAGTCTTTTCTGATTGGAAAAACAGTTAAATAATTTGGACAAATGATTTTCAAAAAAGAAAATATAAACTATCAGCACCTCATTAAAAGAATATTCCAAATCCTTGTTTGGTTGTTATCCTTCATGCTTGAAGAGGGCCAAAATGACATCACTATGTTGAAGCCAAGATACAGTGTATATGACTATGGATGATGATATCAATATGAGCTCAGAAAGTTTTACCACAGGTCAGGGAAAAATAGCTCATATGAACATCTGGAGTGGCCATGTTTCTAAATTTGCACATCGCATGGTTTTTTGAGCTACTGCAATTCTGCTTTGCTCATAAAGAACAGTGCCTTCTTTGATGTGGGCACACCATGTTGAATGGTTCTGTGATAGCATATCCCATGTCTCACAATTGATTCCAAAGTTCTTTAAAGAGACCTTGAGAGTGCCCTTGTATTGCTCCTTCTCACCTCCTCGTAAGCTTGTATTATGTGAGTTCTCCATAAAATAGTCTTTTAGGCAAACATACATTTGGCATTCAAACGACATGGCCAGCCCATTGGAGTTACACTCTGCAGTAGAGTTTGAATGCTTGGCAGTGCAACTCAAGAAAAGACCTCAGCATCCAACACCTTATCTTGCCAGGTGATTTTCAGAATCTTCCTAAGACAATTCAAATAGAATCGATTCACTTTTCCAGCATGGCAAGGGCAATGTCTTTTGATTAGCACATAAACTGTATTTAAATGAGGCAGAGTTCCATGAAGTTTGGCCCCATTCTCTCTTCCAAAGTCATCAAAATCAAGACAACTGGTGATGGCTTGTCTGTCTAATCAAGTTCTAAGTTCTCCACAGTGCCTGCTTTCATTGTCTTCATGGACTGTTGGGGGAAAATGTTCACATATGCCTATTCCTCTTGTGAAGGCTTCACATTCTTGGGAAATACAATCCCTTTACAGGTGTGTTTGAAGCCCCTTGGTTATTATCTTCAACCTGGTTTTGTCTGCCAAAAAGAGTTTATCATGGTGTGGCTGCTGCTCATGCTATAGCTTCTTGGAGCCAAAGGTAAGAATTGGGTGGCAGGGGGACACCAAAAGTGGAAAGCAGCCCTGAAAAAAAGGTTCAGCAGCCCCTCACACTGCTATTAGTCTTCCCAGAACACCTGTACATCCCTGCAAATCTTTAATCATATTATTCCAAATTGTTAATAATAAGAAAAAAACAAGCAATTCTTAGGTTTTACTTTATACACCAAAAAAAAAACATAAAAAACAAAAAAAAAACTGGTAAAGTCAATAAAAGTTAGAAATAAACTATCTAAAGGACACTCTAGGTGGAAAAAGCTGTGAAATAAACATTCTAGAAAATAATTTGGAATCATGTGAGAAAATTTGCTGAATTAGGTATACTCCTTTATTCAGGGTTCTCACTGTTGTACATATCAGCCAAAGAGGTCAAAACCAGAAAGGTCCCATACATTTATAACTGCAATTTAAGGTTTAAAAAAACCCTACACACATAATACGAGCCCTTCTAATCAACTTGTGATACATGAATTAATGGAATGTGTATTATGCTATAAGGAACAATGAATATTAGGAATTCTGAGAAACACTTCAGGGAAGAGCTTGAAATGATGCTGAGCAAAGATTACAGAACCAGGAGAATGATCCAATGTATCCACAAATGTCCAATGTAAATAAAAAGAATATTAAAAGGCAGCTTGCACTTAGATTATTTGGAATAACCAATTTTAGTTACAGATAACTTATGATACAACATACTACCCTCATCCCCGTCAAGAGATGGGTGATTATAGGGCTGGATAGAGAATGTGCTGTCAGACATGACTACTTTGTTGGTTGGTATCAACTAAGTCTTTTCCTTCATTGCAAGCTCAGTGGATAGTGTAGGCCTGGAGTTAGGAAGACTGAAGTCATATCCAATCTCAGAAACTTGCTAGCCATGTAACCCTAGGCAAGTTACTTCACCTCAGCTTGCCTCAGTTTTCTCAACTGTAAAATGGAGATATTCATAGCACCAACTTCCCAGGGTTATTGTGAGGATAAAACAGGATTTGTAAAGTTCTTATGACATTCCCTGGCCCATAGTAAATGCTTAATAAATTATTAACTTAGAAAGATTCTGAAGATCACTTGGCAAGATAAAGTTCCAGACCCTGAGGTCCTTTCTCAAGCTAAACTGCCAAGCATTCAAACTCTACTGGGAAGAGCAGAATTCCAATAGGTCGGCCATATTGTTGAATGCTAAATATATGTTTGCCTAAAGGACTATTTTATGGAGAACTCATGCAACAGAAGCTCAGAGGAAGTTGAGAAGAAGTTGTACAAGGACACTCTCAAGGTCTTTCTAAAGAACTTTGGAATCAATTGTGAGACATGGGAGACACTGGCACAGAACCATCTGGAATGCTGTGTCCACATCAAAGAGGATGCTGTTCTCTATTAGCAAGGTAGAATTATGGTATTTCAAAAGAAACATGAGAAGTGCAAATTTAGAAAGAGCTGCACTCTAGATGTTCATATGAATTATTTGTGCCCAACCTGTGGTAGGACCTTCTAACATTATACTGATCTGATCAACCACAGTCAGACAAACACACTGTACTTGACCCCAACATAATGATATCATTTTGGCCCTTTTTGAGAAGACAACCAACCAACAAGAAATGGTTCAAAAGGGGTGCATCATATAATAGAGGAGTAATGCCCTCTATACTATTTTTTCTTAATCTAGGTCTTTAAGTAGATTTCAGAGCATCTATAATAAGCTTGGATGGGGAAAATGCTTGTTTATGTCAATACCATTGGTTTCCATCATAATCTTTTGCATTTAATTTTATGAATTTTAAACATTATTCCAAAGAGGTCCATAGGAATCATTAAGCTACCAAATGACCTTTCTACCAAAAAAATGAGAGCAGTCCTTCACTAGATCATTGTTAGACCTGCTATTCAACATCTGGTTAAGTTCTGCTACAGATGTTACCCTATAAAGATGTTTTGGGGTACAATCCATGACTCATGTTAGGGCTTAGTCTGTGATTGAGACTAGGGCTCAGTCAGTGATTCAGTTTAGGGCTTATTCTGTAATGCATGAGATGAGTTTTGACTTAGAAAACCTCCAAAGGCATCAAGGGAATAGTCAAGGCTCTCTGGCTTCTGAGGACCCACTGAAAGCACCTTTAAGGCCATATAGTTTAAAGGTTGTAGGCTCTGAGCTGGGATAGGCCATGTCTCTCCTAGTCTTCTTCAGGCACCACTGGTGGCTTTCAAATCCCTAACATTATTCACATTTGAAAGAAAAACAGTTTAAATTTGTTGGATGTGTGGTCAGCTCTTGGAGCCTAATCTAAGTTGACAGCTTCTCTGGAGAGAAATCCCAAAGCAGAAATCCACAATTTTCCATGAAATATGTTTCAGGAAGATACCAGCTGAGCTTGCCTAGAGTCAGATCTCTTTCTGTGGTATGCTAGAAAGGATATCGAGCTCCTAGTCTATAGAACTGAGTCCTATTCCTGACTCAGCTGTCTCTGCCACAGGTTACTTACTTGCTGCATTGTCTTGAGCAAGACATTTGTTCCTCTTTGGGTTTAAATTTTCTCTTCTCTAAAACTAAACTGTACACTCTTTGGGGGGGGGGGGCGGGGGAATGGCAAGAGGATCAAATTGTATAATTCCAGGGTTCTCAAAGTGCAGCCTGGGTACTTCTGGGATCTGTGATCCAGATATCCTTTCAGGGGTCTGTGAAGTCAAAATTATTTTCATAGTAATGCTAAAACCATTTAATCTCTAACATGGTAAATAGTGAAAGATATATGAAAATTTTTGAGAGTTAAAAGGAATCCTAGGAACAAAAGTTTTAAGAACCACTGAAGCCCAGTAGAAGAGATAGGAAGACCTGGATTAGAATCCTCCATCTCACACAAACTGTGTAGCCCTGGGAAAATTACATAGCTTTTCAGTGTCCCAAGCAACTGACTATAAGTTGTAGGAGAGTTACTGAAATATTTTAGTGTATGGAATTCCCTATACTAATTAAATCACGGGTGCAGAAACCCAATGCTCTCAGAGCCACATATTCTCTTGGTGTTTGTATATTTTCACAATGACCTTGTGATGTAAGTAGTGCTAATATTAATATATTTTATATAGATAGAGATGCAAAGACAGAGATAGAATATTAAGAACTGTACTATGAATATTAAGAACTGTACTATGTGCCAGCATGTAAGAAATGCAGGGTATACAAATAAAAGCAAAGAAGATAATTCCTGCCTTCAAGGAGCTTATTTTCTAGGAAGAGACATTTAATCAATAAACATGTATTTAGTACATATTGTGTGCCAAGCACTAGGCATACAAAAAGAACAAGAGACAGTCAGAGCTCTCAAGGAGTTCCCAGTCTGATGGGGGAAAACATGTAAGCAACTAAGCACAAACAAGCAATAGACAAGATCACTAGGAAATAATCAACAGATAAAAGACACTAGAATTAAGAGGAGTTTAGAAAAGCTGCTTATGGAAGGTGACATTTTAGCTAGGACTAGAATGAAGTCTCAGAAACCAAGAGGGAGAAATGAAGAGGTAGAGAATTCCAGGAATGTGCAAATGGCCAAAGAAATTTCTTGGAGTTGAAAAATAGTGTCTTGCAAGATGGCTGAGTGAATCCAGGAAGTTGCCTGACCTCTCCCAAATTTCCCTCAGAAACAACAATAAATTAAGCCCCTAAATGTATTCTGGAACTGCAGAACCTAAAGATATGGAACCTAAATTTACAGCTTCAGATAACCTGGAAGGTTTTTAGTAAAGGTCTGTTTCACCTGGATAAAAGGGGAGCACAGCTAAACACAGAGAGTGTCTGGGCAAGCCAGCAAAAGGCTCTTAACCACAGCACAGATCAGCAGCTTAGGACCCTCAGTCCTAGCTCAGCAAGCTAGTGGCACAGCAGGCCAGTTGTGAAGCGTCCAGCCCAATGCAGAAGGCAATCTGCCAGCTGGGGTATCTATTTATTATCCAAGAGGCCCAACTAGGCTCAGCCACTCCAGTGTAGTGAGCAAGCTGCAAGATGCTGAGGACTCAGAGCAGAAAGCCAGTGACCTGGCCCCCAGCAAAAGAACCTTAGGAGCAGAACTCGATTTTAAAAGGCATGAAAGAGGCTAAAATATGAATAAGAAACAGAAAAGAATCTTCACCATAGAAAATTACTATCGTGACAGGGAACCAAAACAAAACTCAGAGGACAACAATGTTAAAATGCCCACACATGAACCCTTAAAGGTGAAGAGGAATTCATCTCAAGACCAAAAAGTCCTCTTGGAAAAGCTCAAAAAGGATTTATAAGCGAAATAGCAAAGGGAGAAGAAAAATTGGGAAGAGAAATGAGAGTTATTTCAGTAGCTTGAAAAAAGAAAATAATGCCTTAAAAATACAATTGGACAAATAGAAAAGTAGGTGCAAAAGTTGACTGGAGGAAATAATTCCTTAAGAATCAGAATTGAGCAGATGGAAGCTAATAACTCATTGAGACAAGAGGAAAAAATAAAGCAGAATCAAAACAACATAAAAGTAGAAGAAAACATAAAATACCTCCTCAGAAAAAAAACAGACCTGGAAAATAATCCAGAAGGGACAAATTAAGAGTAATTGGACTACCTAAGGACCATGATTTTAAAAAGAGCTTGTACAGTATATTTCATGGCATTATCAAGGAGAATTGCCCCCCGATTTCTTAGAATCAGAGGAAAAAAAAATAATCATTGAAAGAATCGACCAATCACCTCCTGAAAGGGACCCAAAAAGGAAACAACCAAG
Organism: Dromiciops gliroides; assembly: GCF_019393635.1. Taxonomy (NCBI): domain Eukaryota; kingdom Metazoa; phylum Chordata; class Mammalia; order Microbiotheria; family Microbiotheriidae; genus Dromiciops; species Dromiciops gliroides. The sequence goes on from NC_057861.1 coordinate 83,637,858, forward strand.
GAATATCATATCCAAATTCCATAATAACCACCTAAAGGAGAAAATACTGCAAGCAGCTTGAAAAAAACAGTTTAAATATCAAGAAACAACAATCAGGATTACACAGTTCTGGCAGCATCAACATCAAAGGATCAGAAGGCTTGAAATATGATATACCAGAGGGCAAAGGAACTTTAATTACAAACAAGAATGTAGTACCCCACAAACTTTAGCATAATCTTTCAGAGGGAAAGGTGAGCATTCGATGAAACAAGGGAATTTAAAACTTTCCTAATGAAAAGCCCAGAACTGAACAAAAAAATTCAATCTACAAATACAAGACTCAAAAGAAGCATAAAAAGTTAAAATGGGGTGGGGGGCATGTTTATTCAATAAGGTTCAAATATTTACATCCCTACATGGGAAGAGGATACTAGTAACTCTTGAGAACTGTATCTTTATTAAGACAGATAGGGGGAGTACACATAGACAGATGGCAACAGTATAAGTTGATTTTGATGTGATAATATTAAAAAAAAAGTTAAGGGGTGACAGAATGGATTCTACTGGGAGAAGAGGAGAGAGAAGGCAGAATGGGATAAATCACATCACATGAAGAGGCACAAAAATCCTGTTCATCTGATTTGACTCAGAGGGAATAACTTACACACTTAGTTGGGTATAGAATTTTATGCTACCCTATAGCGAAGCAAGCAGGGAAAGAGGAAAGGGAAAAGAAAAGAGTACAATGCTAACAGAAGGGAGGGCAAAACTAGGGCGCAAAGGAGGAAAGGTCAAAAGGGAGGTGGGGCTGTTGGAAGGGAGAGTACATTGAGGGAGGTGGTGGTCAGAAGGAAAACTGGTGAGAAGTGATGGGGAAAGGAAAGAAAAAAGTATAAACAAAGGAAAAAAATAGGATGGAGGGAAATACACAGTAATTATAACTGTGAATGTGAATGGGATGAACTCTCCTATAAAACAAAAGTGGATAGTAGAGTGAATTAAAAAACAGAATCCTACAGTATGTTTTTTTACAAGAAACATATTTGAATCAGAGAAATATACACAGAGTAAAGGTAAAAGGCTGGAGCAAAATATATTATTTTTAAAATAAAAAAAGAGAGAGAGAGGTAACAATTCTTATCTAAGAAAAAGCTAAAACAAAAATAGACCTAATGAAAAGAGATAAGGAAGAAAACTACATCTTCGTAAACAGTACCATTGACAATGAAGTAATATCAATATTAAACATGTATATACCAGTTGTACAGTATCCAAATTCTTAGAAAAGTTAAGTGAGTTCAAGGAAAAAATAGAAAGCAAAACTATATTAGTGTGAGACCTCAACCTCCCCCTCTCAGAACTAAATAAAACTAATCACAAAATAAATATGAAAGAAGTTAAGGAGGTGAATAGAATTTTAGAAAAAATAAATATGATACACGTCTGGCGAAAACTGAAAGGGGATAAAAAAGGAATATACATTTTTCTCAGTGGTACATGGCATCTATACAAAACTTGACCATGTATTAAGGTATTAAAAACCTCATAATCAAATGGAGAAAGGTAGAAATAGTAAATGCATCCTTTTCAGATCATGATGCAATAAAAATAATGTGTAATAAAGGGTCCTGGAAAGAGAGACCAAAAATTAATTGGAAACTTAATACTCTCATCCTAAAGAATGGGTGGGTAAAATAACAAATCATAGAAATTTCAATCAAAGGAATGACAATAATGAGACAACAACTAATGGGATGCAGCCAAATTAATTCTTAGGGTAAATTTTATATCTGTAAATGCTTATGTGAATAAAATAGAATAAAGAAGAGATCAATGAATTGGGCATGTAATTAAAAAAGCTTGAATAAGAACAAATTTAAAATCCCCAATTAAATAACAAATTATAAATTCTGAAAATTAAGGGAGAGATTAATAAAATTGAAATTAAGAAAACTATAGAATTAATAAATAAAACTAAGAGCTAGTTCTATTAAAAACAATAAAATTGATAAACCTTTGGTTAACTTGATTTTACAAAAGGAAAGAAGAAATATAAATTACCAGTATAAAAAATGAAAACAGTAAATTCACCACCAATGAAGAGAAAATTAAAGCAACAATTAGGAGCATTTAGCCAAACTATATGCCAATAAATTGGACAATCTAAAGGAAATTGATGAATATTTACAAAAATATAAAGTTCCCCATTTAACAGAAGAGGAAATAAAATCCTTAAATAAGCCCATTTTAGAAAAAGAAATTGAACAAGCCATGAATGAATTCCCTAAGAAAAAAATCTCCAGGGCTAGATGGGTTTACAAGCGAATTTTAGCAAACATTTCAAACATTTAAAAAGAATTAATTCCAATACTACACAAATTATTTGGAAAAATAGGTGAAGGAATCGTACCAAATCCCTTCTGTGAGACAAATAGGATGCTTATACCTTAACCAGGAAGAGCAAAAACAGAGAAAGAAAATAATAGACCAATCTCCCTAATGAATATTGATGCAAAAATTCTAAATAGTATATTAGCAAAGAGATTATAGCAATTTTTGACCAGGATAATACACTATGACCAGGTGAGATTTATACCAGGAATGTAGTATAGGATCAATATTAGTAAAACTATCAACATAATCAACCACATAAATAACCAAACTAACCAAAATCATATAATTATCTCAATAGATGAAGAGAAAGCTTTTGACAAAATACAGCATTCATTCCTATTAAATACACTAAAGAGGGGGGCAGCTAGGTGGCACAGTGGATGAAGCACCAGCCCTGGATTCAGGAGGACCTGAGTTCAAATCTGACCTCAGACACTTGACACTTACTAATTGTGTGACCCTGGGTAAGTCACTTAACCTTCATTGCCCTGCAAAGGGGGGAAAAAATACTAAAGAAAACAGGTATAAAGGGAGTTTTCCTTAAGATGATAAAAAATATCTATCTAAAATCATCAGCGAGCATTATATGTAATGAGGATAAGTTAGAAACATTCTCAGTAAGATCAGGAGTGAAACAAGGAAATCGATTGTCGCCACTATTGTTCAATATTGTATTAGAAATTTTAGCCTTAGCAATAAGAGAAGAAAAAGAAATTGAAGGAATTAGAATAAGCAAGGAGGTTACAAAACCATCACTCTTTGCAGATGGTATGATGGTACACTTAGAGAATCCTCAAGAATCAACTAAAAATCTTCTTGAAACAATTAACTTTAACACAGTTGCAGGATATAAAACAAACTCAAATCATCAGCATTCCTATATATGGTCAACAAAACCCAGGAGCAAGAGATAGAGCAATTCCATTGACGATAAGTGTAAATAACATAAAATATTTGGTAGTCTACTTACCAAGAGAAAGCCAAGAACTATATGAACAAAATTACAGAACACTTTTTACAAATAAAATCAGATCTATACAAATGGAAAAATATCTATTGCTCATGGGTAGGCCATGCTAAAATCATATAAATGACAACTCTACCTAAATTAATTATTTAGAGCTATACCAAACTAACAAAAATTACTTCAGTGAGAGAAAAAAATAATAGCAAATTTCATTTGAAAGAACAAAAGGTCAAGAATATCAAGGGAATTAATGAAAAAATGCAAAAGAAAGTTGCCTAGCTGTACCAGGTCTAAAACTATTATAAAACAGTAACTATCAAAACTATTTGGTACTGGCTAAGAAATAAAGCTGTAGATCAGTGGAATAGGTTAGGCACAGAAAACACAGCAGTAAATGAACATAGCAAATTTATGTTTGATAAACCTGAAGACTATATCTTCCAAGATAAGAACTCACTATTTAACAAAATCTGCTGGGAAAACTGGAAAATAGTATGACAGAAACTAGGCATAGACTAAAGTCAAAATGGGTACATGATCTAGACATAAAGGGTGATACCATAGGCAAATTAGAAAAGGAAGGAATAGTTTAGTTGTCAGATCTATAAAGAGGGGAAGAGTTTATGACCAAAGATGAAATAGAGAACAGTTTGAAATGCAAAATGGTTCATTTTTATTTAATTGAATTAAAAATGATCTGCACAAATAAAACCAATGCAAACTAAATTAGAAGGGAAGCAGAAAGCTGGGAAACATTTTTTATAGCCAGTGTTTATGATAAAGGCCTCATATCTAAAATATATAGAGAACTGAATCAAATATATAAGAATACAAGTCATTCCCCAATTAAGAAACAGTCAAAGGATATGAAAAGGAAGTTTTTAGATGAGGAAATTAAAGCTATCTATAGTCATATGAGAAAAATGTTCTCAATCACTACTGATTAGAGAAAGGCAAATTAAAACAACCGTGAGGTACCACGTCACACCTCTCCAATCGGCTATTATGAAAAAAAAAAAGGGACAATAATGAATCTTGGAGAAATTGTGGGAAAATTGCAACACTAATGCACTGTTGGTGGAGATGTGAACTGATCTAACTATTCTGGAGAGCAATTTGGAATCATGCCCAAAAGGCTATAAAACTGTGTATACTCCTTGACTCAACAATACTACTACTAAGTCTATATCCCAAAAATATCACAAAAAAGGGAAAAGTACGCACATATATAAAAAATATTTATAGCTGCTCTTTTTGTGGTGGCAAATAATTGGAAATTGATAGGATACCCAGCACTTGGGGAATGGCTAAACAAGTTGTGGTATATGAATCTAATAGAATACAATTGTGCTTTAAGAAATGATAAGCAGATGGATTTCAGAAACACCTGAAAAAGTTCACATGAATTGATGCTGAGTGGAATGAGAAGAACCAAGACAACTTTGTACATAGTATCAACAACATTGTGTGATGATCAACTGTGGTAGACTTAGCTCTTTTCAGCAACACAATGATCCAAGACAATGCCATAAGACTCATGCTGAAAAATGCTCTCCACACTCAGAAAATGAACTATGGAGTTTGAATGCAGATTGAAGCATACAATTTTCACTTTTGCTGTTGTTTTTCTGTTGTTTCTTCTTTCTTTTTTTCTTTTGTTGTGATTCTTCTCTTACATGACTAATGTGGAAATAAGTTTAACATGATTGTAATATATAACCTATATCAGATTCCTTGCTGGCCTTAGGAGGGAAGAGGGAATGGAATGTGGAAGAAAAATTTGGAACTCAAAATCTTACAAAAGTTACTGTTTAAAACTATCTACACGCAAGTGAAAAAATAAAGTTTGGATAATAAAAAAATATAGTGTCTTTCTTGAGTAACAAGAAGGCCACTGTCACTGGATCAATAGGTACATGGAGGAGGGATAAGAATGTAGGGTGCAAGAAGACTGGAAATGGGAGGGAGGGGAAAAGTTATTAAATTATAAATCACCTTTTTTGTGGGGCAATTGGGGTTAAGTGACTTGCTCAGGGTCCCACAGCTAGTAACTATTAAGTATCTGAGGCCAGATTTGAACTCAGGTCCTCCTGAATCCAGGGCCAGTGCTCTATCCACTGCACTACCTAACTGACCCTATAAATAATGCCAATCAAAGGATTTTATATTTGATAGCTAGTTATATGGAGTATAACCTAGGAAAAAGACAAGGCTGGTTACATCAGGTGTCTCAAAAGTCTTAGTCAATTTAAAGCTATGAAAGTTTAAAGACTTTCCATAGAGATGATAGAAGATCCCATAGGAGCTGATAAAATCACAGAAGATGAGAGATACCCATATTTTCCATAAAACTCTAAGAAATTCTCAATTCTTTTTAAAACGAGATGCTTCCAGGCAATCTTTACTTATAAGTGGAAAAGTCAATTACCTTCACATTTAGATTATAGAGGTAAGGGAGAACTGAAATAGTAACAGCGAGGATTATAATTATATAATCTTCTGTCTATATAAACTCCTTTGTTCCCTCTAGCCCCCTCTCCCTCTAACACCTATCCAACTCAAGTTTTTATATTCCCTTAGTCACTAGCTTAATCTAGACCCTCACCTGGATTATTATAATAGTCACTTAACTGACCACCCTGTCTCTAGTCCTTCCATCACCTGTCATCCCCATCCCACCTCCATATACAGATCAGTACCAAAATAATACTCCTAAAGCCCAGGCCTAACCATCGCACTCTCATTATAAATTCTCAGTGGTTCCCTATTTTCTCAGCCTATCTTTCAAACCTCCCCCCAACAAACTGGTTGCAATCTAGTCTTCCATTCTTATTTCACCCTTTTCCTTTTCATACACTTAATGTTCTGGACAGACCTATATAACTATTGTATGGGATAGGTGGACTTGAGTCAGTTCAGATTCTTAGGATGGGGTCTGGAAAGTACCCAGTCCCCAGTCCCTGTTACTGTTAGATTATTTTGTTCATGTTTTATTCCATAGATTATAATAGAAATCATGTATCTCACCTTACTGAACCTGATGTACCTTGATACCACCCCCTTTCCCCACCTTGCCTCCATTCCAAACCCCTATTCCTTGTTATGGGTTAGTTATGCTGTTGCTACAACACACCTTGTTCTATGACCAGGCAGGAGAAGATGTCTCTTGCTATTGCAGACCCCACCCAGATACTACCTCCCCCTTTTTAGATTCCTAAACCCTAGCTTCTGGTATCAGATCCTGGTACCATCACTCCCTTCTTCCCCCTTGCCCCTCCTTACCCAGGTGAAGTGGTTTGGAGTAGTTTCACCCCTCCCGTGGCTTGACCTTTCCCCCCTCCCCTTTCCCCCCAGCTCTCAGACATAGCTGAGCATGCATTCATATCCTGATCATGAGTTGAACATGAACCCTGGGTGAGACAGGATTGGATGTTAGATGGTGAGCTCATCCTGTTCACAAGGGGACCCCACCTTCAAAATTTCCACAAAAACCCAACTCATGAGCCCATTAGCATGCTCCTCATCCCTGACAGGGGGTCATGGGGTCACCCGTTCTCATGAGAATATAATAAATCTGCCTCTGCTTGACTTGGTGGTCTCCTCGAGTTATTTGGGTAAATTGAGGCAATTTTGTCCCAAACACTATTCTCCAGTTTTGTCCTACATTCTTTTATCATCAGCTGTTTGACCATGTAACCCTCCTCCCCCATGACTAGAAACTATTTTCTCCTCCTTTTATCAATTAATTCAACTGTGATTTTCTCCAGGAGACTTATCTGACCTTCCCAGCTGGAAGTTATGCTTCCCTCTCTAAATCACTGAGGCCTCATTGTCTGGTCTTCCCTACTTTGTGTCTCAGTACCCCTGTACAAGCCAAAAACTCCCTAAGGGAAGGAATTGCACGGTTTCTCATCACTGTATGTATAATCCATAATGCCTTCAGTATGAAAATTGCTTAAGTAATATTCACTTAAGAGAATCAGACAATCATAGCTTTAGAGCTAGAAGTGACCCCAAAGGTCATTTAGTCCAACCATCTCACTTTATAGCTAAGGAAACTCAGACCCAGGGATCTTAAGTGTCTTGACCACAGTCACACAGGTAGTAAATATCAGAGGCAGGATTTGAAGTCAGGTCTTCCAGCTGCAGGTAAGTGGTGTAGTGGATAAAAGGCTGGTCCTGGAGTCAGGAAAACCTGAGTTTAAATCCAACTTCAGACACTTCCTAACTGTGTGACTGTTTGCCTCAGTTTCCTCATCTAAAAAACGAGCTGGAGGGGCAGCTAGGTGGTGCAGTGGATAAAGCACCAGCCCTGGATTCAGGAGTACCTGGGTTCAAATCTGGCCTCAGACACTTGACACTTACTAGCTTTGTAACCCTGGGCAAGTCACTTAACCCCCATTGCCCCATAAAAAAAAAAAATGAGCTGGAAAAGGAAACAACAAATAACTCCATTATCTTTACCAAGAAAATCCCAAATGGGGTCAGGAAGAGTGAGAGAAGATTGAATAACAACAACTTCCAACTGCAGAGGCAGCCCTCTTTCAACTCTACTAATTGAATTAGGCAGGTGAGTATCTTAAACATTTATCAACTAATACTTGTAAGAAGAGCTAAAACCAAAACAAACCAAAACAAAAAAAGAAACCTTAAATTCTTCATACCTTCAGGATAATCCAGTCTAATTCTTTCATTTTACAAATGAAGAGGTTGAGAATAAGACAAAGTAAAAGCCTCACCCAAATTAGTAGGTAGTTAATGGTAGCAGACCCGATATTCAACCACATGACCTTTGACTATAAGTTCCATGTTCCATGCACTCCACTACACAATCTTACCTCAGTGGCTTAAGCTGAAATCTTCTTGGAGCAAAATTAAGCCTCAACAGGGAAAGGATAAGTGAGGAAGAAGGGTAGGATGGGAAAGGGTAAGATTTGGCCATGGGCTAATAACAACTAGTAAAGCCCAAGTTAGGACCTTAGAATATCTGACTGCTTCAAGTCTCTCCCCAATTCCATCCATTCCCCATACAGATAAGAAAGTGATTTCTTTTTTAAAAAATTCATTCTCCAAGTTATATGTAAAAAACCAACAAATTTTTTCACATTGATTTTTTAAAAAAACTTTGTGTTCCAAATTTTGTTCTTCCCTCCCTCCTCAACCCACCCTAAGAAATCAAGCAAGTCAATACATTATACATGTGCAGTCATACAAAACATTTTCACATTTGTCAGTTTGTGAAAGAAAACAGACAAAAAACTTTAGAAAGAGGAACTAACAAAAAATACACTTCAATCTGTATTCAGATACCATCAGTTCTTTCTCTTTTGATGGTTTGCATTTTTCATATATCCTTCTCATAGCATCCTGCTCATCATTTCTTTCACACTTACTATTGCTAACTATATCACCCTTAATCCTATTCCCTCACCTTGATATTCAGTCTATTTTCTATCTTCTTTCACCCTATCATTACTCAAAAGTGTTTTGCTTTTTACTGCCTCCTCCCCCAATCTTCCCTCACTTCTTTTGCATCTTCCCCCTTATCACCTTCCCCTCCCACTTTCTCTCCGGGCAAGATATATTACTATACTCACTTGAGTGTGTATGTTATTCCCTCTTTGAGCCAATTTTGATGAGAGACTAAGACTCATGCACTCTCTCACTCCTTCCCCATCTTCCCCTCCACTCCATAAGCTTTTTCTTGTTTCTTTTATGTAAGCTACTTTACCACATTGCACCTTTCCCTTTCCCTTTCCTCTAGTATATTTCTCTTACCACTTGACTTTATTATTTTGTTTTGCTTTGGTTTGGTTTTGTCTGTTTAGAATTCCCTTAACTTTATTTTAAAGATTCATCATGAATCAGCTAGGTGACACAGTTGACAAAGCACCAGCCCTGGACCCAGGAGGCCCCAAACCCAAATCTGGCCCCAGATATAAGTTACCGCACCCTGCTTGCCCCACAAAATTAAAAAAAAAAGAATAAACAAAAAGCAAAAGCTTTATAGATATCATCCCTTCATATTCAATTCACACCTCTGCCCTCTGTATAAGTATATTCCTTTCAGCTGTCCTAATACTGAGAATGTTCTTATGAGTTAGAAATATTTTCTTCCTATGTAGGAATGTAAACAGTTTGACCTTTTAATAACATTCATGATTTCTTTTTCCTGTGTACGTTTTTATACTTCTCTAGGGTCTTGTATTTGAAAGTTAAATTTTCTAGTCAGTTCAGGTCTTTTCATCAGATATGCCTAAAAGTCCTCTTTTTCATTGAAGTCCCATTTTCCCCCCTGAAAGATTATACACAGTTTTGCTGGGTAGGGGATTCTTGGTTGTAATCCCAGTTCCTTTGCCCTCTGGAATATCATATGTCATGCCCTCTGGTCCTTTAATGTGGACCTTGACCTTGACTTGGGAAGCTCTGGAATTTAGCTATTATATATATATATTTGCAGGGGCAATGAGGTTTAAGTGACTTGCCCAAGGTCACATAACTAGTAAGTGTCAAGTGTCTTAGGCTGGATTTGAACTCAGGTTCTCCTGAATCTAGGCCTGGTACTTTATCCACTGTACCACCTAGCTGCCCTGAATTTAGCTATAATATTCCTGGAAGTTTTCCTTTTGGGATCTTTTTCTGGAGATGACTGGTGGATTCTTTCAATTTCTATTTATGTTCTGCTTCTAGAATATCAGAGTAATTTTTCCTGATAATTTCTTGGAAGATAATGTCTAAGCTCTTTTGTTGGTCATGGTTTTCAGGTAGTCCAATGATTTTCAAATTATCTCTCCTGGATCTATTTTCCAGGTCAGGTCAGCTGTTTTTCCAGGGAAATATTTCATATTGCCCTCCTTTTTTATTCATTTGGATTTGATTTCTTGTGTCTTGATTTCTCATAAAGTCATTAGCTTCAATTTGATATATCCTAATTCTTGTTTGTTTGTTTTGGTGAGGCTACTGGGGTTAAGTGACTTGCCCAAGGTCGCACAGCTAGTAAGTGTCAAGTGTCTGAGGCCGGATTTGAACTCACGTCTTCCTGACTCCAGGGCCAGTGCCCTATCCACTGTGCCACCTAGCTGCCCCTGTATCCTAATTCTTAATCAATGATTTTCTTCAGAGAGTTTATGTACCTCCTTTTCCATTTGGCCAATTTGGCTTTTCAATCTCTTGACTTTTTTTCCATGACCCTCCTGCATCACTCTCATTTCTCTTTCCATTTATTCCTCTACCTCTCTTACTTTATCTTCAAAGTCCTTTTTGAGCACTTCTCTGGCCTGAGACCAATTCATATTTTTCTGGGAAGCTTTGGCTGTAGGAGCTTTGACTTTGTTATTATCTTCTTCTGAGGGTGTACTTTGATTTACCTTTCCACCAAAGAAACTTTGAATGGTCCTCTGCTTTCTCTGCCTGCATATCTTGCCTGCTTATTTCTTGGTTTTTAACCCCTTCTTAACATGTAGCACTGCTTCCAAGATGCACTGTCCCAAGCTACAGGGGGTCCCAGGTGGTAAGACTTAAGGAGAGGCTCATTCTCAGCCTGCCTGGCCTGTAAGTAACCACAGGCCTACTTGCTCTTTATCTTGGAAGCAGAAATCTGATTGAAATATGATTCTCTATAATTGAAAGCTTGGCGTGCCTATGCCCCTCCCCCACTGGGCCACTGCCACTCAAGTCTTTGTTTCTTGAGTAACACCACAGCACTTCTGCCTCTGCTCCAGCAGAGGCCCCCCTACTATTTCTCCCTGTACAACCACTGGAACCCCTCATCTTTCCTTCTGCCAAGTTTCACAAGAAGAAGCTGATGCTGCCTGGGGCTGGATCTCCACTGTACACTGAGCTCCTCTCTCACCCAAGTATAACAGACAATCCCTGCCACCTTTTTAGGCCATCTTTCACTAGAATATGGTCTCACTCTGTTCTTTTCTGGGTTTTGATGCTCCACAAGTTGTCTTATGGCATTTTTGGAGGTTTGTGGAAGGATTTGTTGGGAGCTCTGAGAGTCATAGCCTTTTCTCCACCATCTTAGCCTAACAAAGTGATTTCTCTAAAGTGTAAGTCACCCCAATACCCTACTCAATAAACTTTACTAGATTCCTATTGTCTCCAGGGAATCAAATAACAAAATCCTCAGTGTGGTGTTCAAAGTTCTTCATAACCTGGCTCTCTCCTACCTTTTCAGTATTATTAGAACATACTATCTACCATATACTCTTCAATCTAATAGCACTGGCCTCCTGGCTGTTCCATGAAGAAGCCACTCCATTTCTTAGCTCTGGGCATTTTCACTGGCTGTCATCATGCCTGGAATGTTCTCTACCTGCCAGATTCCCTAGCTTCCTTTAAATAACAACTAAAATCCTGTCTTCTAAAGCAAATGCTTTTCATTCATTCTTAAATCTTAACTCTTAACTATTTCCTATTTGTCTTTTTATATAACTTGTTTGTATATATTTGTTTGCTTGTTGCTTCCCACTGGATATGAAGTTCTTCTTGTGCCTTTGTGATTTTCACAGTGCCTGGAATATTACTATATTAATACTATTAATATTAATATATTAATTACTATATTAATCACCTACTGGTGATTAATAATAATTGTTTATTGTCTGACTGACAAGTTCAAAGATCAACCCTCAGAATTTGGTTATGCTGGACTTCATATATCTGGTATCTTCATCTCTAAAATGGGAATAATAATAGCACTCAACTCTAAGAGTTGTTGTGAGGAAAAAAATGAGATAACATTTGCAATGTGCTTTGAAAAAAGTTTTTTGTGATTTATTTGTGAGGCAATTGGGGTTAAGTGACTTGCCCAAGGTCACACAGCTAGTACGTGTTAAGTGTCTGAGACTGGATTTGAACTCAGGTCCTCTTGACTCCAGTGCCGGTGCTCTACCCACTGGAACTCACTCTCCTAAATATACAACTACAAAATATTTACTGTCTCTAACCCTTATTCACTATGCAGCTTTGGGTAATTCCCTTTATCTACCTGATCATCAGTTTCCCCATCTTAAAAAATGAAGGGATATTTGGATGTCAGTTCTTCCTATTCGAGTTGGAAGGGGCCACAGTCAAAAGGATGTCAGTGCTGTACATGGTCATAGAACACAAAGAAGCAAAGATGGAAAGAGCTTCACATCAAATTATGTCAGAGTTGGAAGTGATCTTAAAAAAGAGAACATCAGAACTGGAAGGGGCTTCAAAAACATCTAGTATCACTCCCTGACTTTGCTGAGGCAAAAATTAAAGTTCAAAGCAGGAGAGATCCCTTCTAACTTGAATATTAGAGGACATTAGGCAGTCAAATAAACACATTTGCACAGACATGACTGGGAAGGGAGGTTTTTCCTCTTTGGCCCAAGAAAGTTGTGATTAAAAAGTGCCAAATACAATAGGCGTCAATTGAGCGCATTAACCTGTTGGCAGTGAGCAGAAGATCCTGCTCAATTTGTCTACAACGTCTGTCTCCATGGCCTTTCCATCTGTCACTCCATTTCCATGTACGATTCAATTCAACTAGTATTCACTGAGCCATGATTATAGGATCAGGCCAGTACTGGCCGCTAATGGGGTGTTAGTGGAGGGAGAAGATGGAGGGAGAGCATTCAGGATGAAATAGAAAAAACAAACAAGCAAATGTAATTCCTTCCCACAGGAAGCTTTTGGTCACAAGTGCTGGGGAGAGTTGATAAGGAATTAACACAAGAGTCAATCACATAGAATACAAAGAGAACAAGGGAGTCTATGATCTTTCAGAAAACATGTGGGATGGGTGAAACTGGAGAATGGCCAACCACTTTAGTATCTTTGCCAAAAACAAACAAACAAACAAAAAAAAAAACCCACCACAAACCAAATAATGGAGTCATGAAAAGTCAGACACAATTGAAAAGAGGCAAAAGATAGTCCCTGTCCTCATAAGATTGTAACCTCCTTGAGGGCAGGGATTGTATTTTGCCTCTTTTATAGCCTTAGCACGTGGCATAGTTCCTGGCATGTGTTGTTGGTGTTATGTTTTTTGTTTGTTTGTTTGTTTGTTTAGTTATTTTTCAGTTGTGTCCAATTTTTCATGATTCCATTGGGGATTTTCTTGATAAAGACACTGAAATGGTTTGCCATTTCTATCTTCAGCTGGTTTTATAGATGAGGAAACTGAGGCAAACAGGGCTAAGTTACTTGCCCAGGACCACACAGCTAGTAAGAGTCTGAGGCCAGATTTTAACTTAGGAAAGTAAGTCTTCCTGATTCCAGTCTCAGTACTCTAGCCACTGCACCATCTAGCTATCCTCCTGGCACATAGTAGGCACTTATTGTTTATTGATTGATAGGTCTTGGCATTAAAACACCTGGGTTCCAATCCTCATTTTGTCATTTATCAATCTTGGCAAACTATAGTATCTTTAAGCAGCAGTTTCTTCATGCATTAAACAGGTATATTATTTGCTCTGCCTCCCTCACAGAACTGTTTGGGGTAAAATGCAATAAAACATTTGGTTACTGCACATTGCTATAAAAATAAAAAATTGTAATGTATAACCATTATCAGATTGCTTGCTGGCTTCAGGAGGGGGGAGAAAAGGGAGTAAGAGAGAAAAATATTGGAAGTCAAAATCGTACAAAATTTAATGTTAAAAAATATCTTTTCATGTAATTGGAAACAATAAAATAAAATGCCATTAATTTTTTTTAAATGCTGGAAATCAAATTCAGTTGACTGAACAATTAAGAGTATTGTAAGGGCCAAATTTAATGTATACTGAACCATGTTTTAGGAAATAGGGGATATATTAAAATGGCTAAGGTATGGCTCCCAACCCTTAAGAAGCTTGAGAATCAGCACAGACATACAAAATACACAAATAAATCCCAAACTAAAATGTCCATAATACCATTGATATGAGTATTCCCACCACCAGTGAAGATTACAACCTGTGTCTTCTCATCTTGCATGATTCTCATATGTCTTCCCATAAATGCTGAACAGTAGTGTATGCAATGGCTCTAGTTCTATTAATATCTTGTGGTTTCATTGCCACACTAAGGCTGTCCACCTCTCTCTTCATGACTGGACAACTTCTTTTTTTCCTTAATGATATTGATTATGTCTCCTACATCACTTCTTACATACAGGTCATCTTTATTCATGTTACATCTTCATTATACCTATGTGTTTTGACTGATGACAGAAATTATTTTTTTTTATTTTTTTTAATGTATGAGGTATTTTATTTTTTCCATTACATGCAAAGATAGTTCTCAACTTTTGTTTATACATGCTTTACAATTTCAGATTTTTCTCCCTCCCACCCCTCCCTCCGCCCTCCCCTAGACAGCAGGTAATCTGATATAGGTTATATCTCTATATCTGTATACATATACATATAAGAAATTATTTTTCTTCATTATTTCAATGAATCTGTGCTCTGATTGATAAATGTACTTCCTCTAAAGTTCACAACCTACCACCTATACCCTCTTATTCTTTGCAACCCTTGCCCATATTTTCCCATAAATCCTCAGTTGATCAAACAAGTTAGGGACCTTCTGTAACACACCATAAGCACAAGTGTAGCATGCTCACCCTCACTACATGACGACATTAGTCATTGTTCACACTTATTACATCTCCAAGGCAGCGCAGTGGTACAGAAGATAGAGCACCAGACCTGGAGTTAGGAAAACCTGAATTCAAATCTGGTCTCATATATTAACTGCTGTCTGACTTTGGGCAAGTCACTTAACCTCTTTGCCCCATCTGTAACATAAGGATAATAACAGTACATAACTTTCAAGGTTTTAGGGGAAATCATATAAGATCATATTTTAAAGTGTTTTACCAACCTTAAAACTCTAGAAATGTTGTATGTCCATCTTTGGTGTCTTCCTATCATCTAAGTCTCCCCTATGGTCCCCAGAATTTGAAGCAGGTACAGCAGCCACACTCCAGTAAACTCATTTCGACATCTGTGTTAAACCAGGTTGAGAGTAACTGATAGGTCTCAAAGCCATCAGTCAGTTAGGGAGATGTCTATTCTAAGCATATGAAGACTTCTCCTGGTGAAATGGGTAGGTGAAAACAATTTGTTCCAATGGCAGAAAGCAGGTGCTATAGAACACTTAGAGTTTAGGCAGACATCAAAGACTTCAATCTCATGCAGTGCATTTTGGACCGTCACCAGCCATCTTGACTTTTGTCTTGCCACTGGACTTTCGTGACTCTGGAAGAGACAGTGAGGCTGATGACTTTACATGAGTCTGACTCATTAAATCAAATTCAAATGCAAGTCAAGAAATCACTCCAGGATGTCATTGGCCCTCTTTGTAAATGAAGTATGGACAACAACAAATGCTAGCTGTGGTTGGAGCAACATCTATTCCACATGAAACCACTCTCAAAGACTTTATTGGCCTGGGACACAAAGGCTCAAACCACTGACAAAACTTTCCAGTTGACTAAGTCATAAAAATCCCAGTTCTTGAAAAGTCAGGGCTATTCAAGCTTGAAGACTTCCATTCAAACCAACAACACACCCTTATGACCAATGGCAGGTGTAGAAGTGAGGTGACCAGTGCCAAAGGGAATCAAAATTGTATATTTGCTGAATGTCTTTCCCATGCTACTATTAAGTAAACTTCTTTTGTTATACAGTATATAGTTAATAATTAATAATATATTATAATTAATAATTATAATTAATAATTATATTATAATTATAATTAATAATATATTATTCCAATCCAGAGACTGAACAACTCTATTTGTCTGAGTCAAACCTGGCCTGCATTGTTTCTCATTAACTTTTCTATTCATACATCATTTTTGTATTTCTTTTGAGCCACTTCTTCTCCAATTGGAAATAGTCAATTGGCCTAGTCATACCCACAATACACCTTTCCATTGCTCTGTGATATTTGCCAATACCCAAAGGCCCCAACCAGAGATTGATCTAGATTGATTGAATTAAGTAAGAATGAGTGAGAATGATTGACTAACCCACTTAAAGTTAATTAAATTGAAACTACACCTGGACATCCCTTAAGAGGGTATTGTTCTCAGAAACTAAGGACTTCAAACTCAACAACAAAATCACCCTCAAGTCCAATGAACCAATGGATTTGAGAGATGCTGAAGGATGACCTCTTCCAGGGGAGGGAGGCAGGAAATAGGAAGGACTGCTGGCTCTTTGGCTCTTTCTTTTTTTGTGGCTGGAACCTTTTGTTGTTGACAGAAGGGAACAAGAAGAAGGAGACCAGGCTGAACTCCTAGGGTAGCTAGGTTTTACTATCTTTCTGAACTCTACGTGTTCTCTTTTTACTCTTTAATAAATGCTTCATGCCAAACTTGGTGCTAAGGCTTCTAATTTATAAGTAAACCCTAGTTAGTTTTCCCTAAACTAGAGAAAGGGAAAAGGTGACCATACACATTAGATTTTAAATGTCAGAGCTCTTTGGATGACCCCCAATTTTGATTATTAAAAATTTTTGTATCTCATGAATTTCAGTCATATAAAATCATCACCAGAAGAATATTGATGGTAAAAAGGCATTTTTTTTCAGACAGAAACTTAGTGTCATTGAAAATGCTACATAATTTGGAACTGTGACAAAAGGCTATAAAACTGCACATATTCTTAGACCCAGCAATATCACTTTTAGGTCTAGATCCCAAAGACATAAAAAAAAAGGAAAAGCACCTATTTGTACAAAAATATTTATAGCAGTGCTTTTTGTGGTGGCTAAGAATTGGAAATAGAAGGGATGCCCATCAATTGAGTAATGGCTAAATAAGCTATGCTTGTTTTAACAGAATATTATTGTGCTATAAGAAATTACAAACAGGATGATTTCAGAAAAACCTGGGAAGACTTACATAAACTGATGCAAAGTGAATTTAACAGAGCAAGGAGGATGTTGTACACAGTAAAAGTGGTATTATATGATGAAGAACTGTGAATGATTTAGCTATTCTCAACAATATAATAATCAAAGATAATCCCAGAACCAATGATGAAGCATTCAATCTGCCTCCAGAGAAAGAACTGATATTGTTCAAATACAGATTTAAGCATGCTGTTTTTCACTTTCTTTCTTCCATTCTTTTTCTTTTACTTGAGTCGTTTTGTAAATGAGTAATATGGAAATGCTTTGTGTGATTGCACATGTCTAATCTATAGCTAATTGCTTGTCATCTCAGGGAAGGGTAAAGGGAAGGAGGGATAGAATTTGGAATTCAAAACTTTAAAAATTATTTTAACATGTAATTGGGAGAAAATAAAATATATATTTTTAAAAAGTAAGTGCTGTAAATAGCCTATACTACCCTCTCCTATTTAATTCTATCCACCAACAGTGCCCATCAAACATAGAAGTACTGTACTACCTTTCTAATCTTTCCATTTAATTGAATGCTATAGTCTTGACAATAAACATTCAGCATTAATTTATTTTTTCCAGCTTAAATAAATTAGGAAAAATTATTTTGAAATATTAAACATTTTTCTTAAGAGACTCTGTAGTCCTTGATGTAATCATGACAATGTCAGTCAATTAACAATAATCATTTATTCAGCATTTATTTTTGCCAATCATCATGCTTATAACCATGCTAAATGCTAAGGTTACAAATACCAGCAAAAAGAAGACTGTATCTGCCTTCAAAGGGTTTGCATTCTAATGGGAGTAGACAACACATAAAAAGGAAGACAAAAAAGTATATAATGAAGTTGAGAAGTAAACAAGGTACCTGAACAAGGGAATGGGCATATTGGCTGATCTGAGACCTTCTTTAAAATCAGAGTTCCAAGAAGAATTCACTGGTGGAAAAAAGTGCAGTCAGGAGATAGCTGAGACCTGGAGAAAGAGGGAGGCTGCTTTAGGGCTTCCCTAAAATGTGGGCTCTGAGAAAAACTCCCCATTTGGAGAATGGCTCACAATAGCTGAATTGGAAGTCAATTTCAAATTGAAGCTCCTCTGAATAGGAATATCTTGGGGAATTTCCAACTACAGGGTAGCAATCTCTCTTCCATTTGGCATCTGCACTGTCCTCCCTCCATGATAATAGCAAATAGCCTGGGTGAACCTACATTTCCCTTTTTTATGCCTCACATAAAATTAATCATCAGAAAATTAACAAACACAGGTATCTCTATTGCTCATCTATCAAGGAATCTTGTCTAATTTAGTACATGAAGAAACCACCCTGTTGGAGAACCTCTAAAATAGCAGTTTACTTTAGCAAATAAAATGGGGTGGGGCTTTTTTGTTATTGTTTTTTATACACAAGAAACAACAAACTCAGAGAGGTATGATCTTCTCTTTACCTCAAATTAAGGCAACTGTGTGTATAAAGATGTAGTCTACTGCAGAATATTGTTTAATAAAGCTTGTTTATTTCCTCCTCATACCATCATCAAGGCCAGTTTTTATATATGTGCAGATTATTTTTATAAAGATTTTCTAGTTCTGGGAAAGCAAGCATATGGCAATGTTTAATTCCTTATAATTTCTCAATTACCTTTTCATGCTAATAATTTTTCCTAACAACTTGGGATATTCCCCTCTATAATGTATCCCAAGAGTCTGTCTCTTACCATCCTACATATTGGTCACCTTCAAATATGTCATGCTTTACCATACCTTTTTTGTTTTGATTTGTTTTTTGTAGATTATAAAAACTAGTAGATTGGGTAAATAATATAAATGTAGTCTAAAATTTTAGGAGTGTATCTGAAATATCTCCTACCTTCTTGGAGAAAAAGTAGAACTCTGTGGACAAGATGATAATGCGATTAATTGAATTTGGAACTACATTCTGGCTATTAAGGGAATTGGTATAGGAGAGAGAATTCAGTATTTGGAACTTTAAGACCTGGGTTTGGAACCAAGCCTTACTACTGAGTAACTTTTCACTTGGTCAGCTAGGTGGCACAGTGGATAGAGTATGAGTCCTGGAATCAGAGGACCTGAGTTCAAATCTAGCCTCAGACATTTACTTAGCTGTGTGACCCTGAGCAAGGCACTTAACCATGTTCGCCTCTGTTTCCTCATCTGGAAAATGAGCTGGAGAAGGAAATGACAAACCACTCCAGTGTCTTTGCCAAAAAAAAAACAAAAAAAAAAGTAGTCACAAAGAGTTAGACACAACTAAAATGACTCAACAAGAACTTTTCAGTTCTGGGTGCCACAATTTAGAAAACCATTGATGGTAGAGGGTACAGAGAAAAACATTTAGGATGGTAATTTTTTAAGAAAACTTGAATCTATGCCATATGAAGATCATTCAGAGGAAATGGATATGTTTATCATGGAGAAGAGAAGACAGATCATACATGATTAGTTTTGTGCAAAGACTTTCCTAAGGGAAAAGGGACTGGCCCTGTTTTGTTTGATCCCTGAAAGCAGAACTAGGAGGAGCTACTTCAATTTGCAGTGGTAAACCTATTAACATTTCACAATTGAAATGGGTTGACACAAGATGTAGTGAGCTTTCTCTCTATATAAGGCTTCCAAGGAGATTGGGTGACCAATCCTTGTCAGTTATATTGTAATGGACAAGACTTTTTTCGGTGGGTTGGACTGTATGACCACTAAAGTCCTTCTAATAGTCAATTACATGATCTTGTGATCCTATCTTCTGGTACAGCACATTCGGTACTGCTATACTAGAATTACTGTCATAAAATGTTATGGTTCTATTGTCATTTATGGAGAAACATTTGTAACAATAACCTTGGCTACATAAACACACACACACACAGGCCACCTTTTTTTTTTCTTGTTCCTTTATTTTCCTACAAGTTTCATTGTTAAATACTCTTGGGACAGTTGTCCTAATTGGTTTTTCAAATTAGTTTTCTGTAAACCTGTTATTGTATGATTTCTTCTTATTTTATGATGTGACACTGATTGATCTTCCTTAATATTTCTCTTCAAGATTTGACTATTCGTTTTTATATTCTAAGATGATATTCCCCTTAACTATCATTTCTATCCCCTTGGATAAGAAATTAAGCATTTGTTGACAGTATAGTTGCTAGTCCCTTTTGTCCTCCTTATTGTGGCAATTGGTTCACATCAGTTTAACTACCATAGGAAATGCTGATAGTCTGTCTAATTCTGTTCTCTATTTCACAGTTTGAGACATCAATGACTTTTAAAAATATGTTAAATTATAGATGGTTTAATTGTATGCCATATCTTCTCGTTTTTTTTTCCTTCTTCTAATTTGGTATTGATTTTGATCTTTGCTCTAACAAGTTGATTGCCTGAATGTAAACAAACAGCTGATTCACAAATGACTCCCATGTTGGAAACCAGCTGTTTGCTATCAAGATATAATCAATTCCTTTATGTGTGTGAGTGTGAGATACTATTTATTGCTCACCATGCCCAGAGAATCCATAATCTTTTCTCCAAGAAAGTATTCATAACATAAACACTTGAAACTCTGGAAATGGCATTCAACAAGTGGTTAGGCAATATAGTCTACCAGCCTTTCTTACACCCCAGTCATATTTTCCAAAATAACCATTTTTATCCTTTCTTATGCACACATTTACTTTGATGTGACTGACTGAGTATTAAAGTGCTAGTATTTGTATTAGAATTTGAGTATTAATAGGGACGGAACTAAAGTACTTCTCCTGTGATTGATATAGGGAACATTCAGATGAGGAAATTCTCTCTACCAATAAAGATCATCACTTCTCTTCAACTTATACTATTAGAATATGTTATGATTTAATTTGCAGGATTTTATGGCTTCTTAGAATGGTTTTTTCCTCTCTAATAGTTACAGAAAATATAGAAATGTAGGTATAGTTTCCTTTATTGTGGTCTGTTTTGAGCCCTGCAGTAAAACATGATCAAGTGTTGCATTAAGTGATTTTTACATAGCCTTTGGACACTTTGGGAACACCATGACACAAAGTATGCCATTTCTTAAATTTGCTTATCCAAAGAGAACCTGGAATCTCCTTCCTGTTTAGCTGCAACTTCATGTTGTATTCTGGTTTATTTTTAATGAGAATGTCAAATGTCTGGTTTATTTTTGTGTTCCCCCACCACTAAAGCAATGAGGGTTAAGTGACTTGCCCAGGGTCACACAGCTAGTAAGTGTCAAGTGTCTGAGGTCAGATTTGAACTCAGGTCCTCCCAAATCTAGGGCTGGTGCTTTATCCACTGTGCCACCTAGCTGCCCCAGTCTGGTTTGTTTTTTGTTTTGTTTTGGGTTTTTTTGTTTGTTTGTTTGTTTTGTGAGGCAATTGGGGTTAAGTGACTTGCCCAGGGCCACACAGCTAGTAAGTGTTAAGTGTCTGAGGCCGGATTTGAACTCAGGTCCTCCTGACTTCAGGGCCAGTGCTTTATCCACTGAGCCACCTAGCTGCCCCCAAGTCTGGTTTGTTTTTAATGAGAATTGGTATGATATAGCACCTCCAGTGGCAGGATAACTAATTTGTCATTGTAATAGAATCTCATGTTTAGAATATCAGCAGATATTCCTATTTTTATGACTCCTCACCTTCTGTTCTCTTTTCTATAATTCTACTACCATCCCCACAGAAATAAAAGGGGGTTACACAATACTGAAGGTCATTTTGTTCTTTCCTTCATTGAATGGTTTTTCAGGGTCAAGGAATTAGTCACATAATGGCTAGCCTGCCAGTGGAGAATATCTCTGCAAAAATTTATCTTGGATGGCCCTTCAATAACAGTGTCTGAGACTTGAATTCTTCAAATATTTATCAGCTTAGATAGCCCTGGGAAGGTGAATCAAAAACAAATTCTAATTAAGATACCTTTTAAATGAAACCTCTTACCAAAGGAATGGAATGCTTTTGCTACTAATGTGCATATCTCATCCTAAGCAAAGAGAATACTTCTTATGCTTGTTTAAAAAAAAATCAGTCATCAACAAGCATTTATTAATTACTTAATATCTACCAGGAATTGTGCCATGTTTTGAGAATTGAAGGATACAAATATAAGGAATGAAGTAATCCCAAGTCATAAGATACTTTCATTCTAATCATAAAGACAAGTTTACAAGTTGTTGTTGCTTAGTCATTTCAGTTATTTCCAACTCTTCATGACCCTATTTGGTATTT
Organism: Dromiciops gliroides; assembly: GCF_019393635.1. Lineage (NCBI taxonomy): Eukaryota > Metazoa > Chordata > Mammalia > Microbiotheria > Microbiotheriidae > Dromiciops > Dromiciops gliroides. Next base: position 83,660,313 of record NC_057861.1, read on the forward strand.
TCTCAGCCAAGATACTGCAGTGGTTGGCCATTTCCTTCTCCACCTCATTTTATAGACAAGGAAGCTGAAACAAATAGTTTAAGTGACTTGCCCAGGATCATACATCTAGTAAATGTCTGAGGCCATATTTGAACTCAGGTCTTCCTGATTCCAGGGTCTGGTGCTCTATCCACTGTACCACCTAGCTGCCAGACTGTCAGATAGATAGATAGATAGATAGATAGATAGATAGATAGATAGATAGATAGATAGATAGATAGATAGATAGATAGATAGGTAGGTAGTTAGAAAGTATTTGAAGATTATATATTTAAATTATATATGTTATATATAATATAATATAGATAATATTATATACCTATATCTATGTATATTTATATATATGCCTATATTTTATATATACCTATATCTATATCTTTCTATCTATCTGATCACCTTATTCTCTGGATATTTTCCCAGTCACCCTGTCATTATATGTATTGCCTACCCCTGCTATCACCACCAGTACTTACTAGATCAAGAACAATAATCAAATTAAAACTGGCATCATGACTAGAAAGGACTTGTCAAACTATCACCCTAGGCCTACACTCATTATTCCTATAACTTTCCAAACCACAATATCTGCCTCCTGGTCCTACACCTGTGTCTATAAGTCTTTCCCTATTAGAATGTGAATTACTGAAAGGCAGGGAATTTTTCTCTGCTCTTATATTTGTATCCCAAGTACTTAGTATAGTGCTTGGCACATGGTAAATGTTAATAAATGCTTTTGAATTAGTTAATGTATTGTTTTTTTCATTCATCACCTCTAAAGTCCCTCCGTTGCAACTTTGAGATTCTATAGTGTTATGCTGTTGTTTGGTCTTTTTTTTCAGTCACGTCTGACTCTTTGTGACCCGCTTTGGGGTTTTCTTGGCAAAGATACTGGAGTAGATTGACATTTCCTTCTCTAGCTCATTTTCCAGATGATGAAACTGAGGCAAACTGGGTTAATTGACTTGCCCAGGGTCACACAACTACTAAGTGTCTGAAGCCAGATTTGAATTCACAAAGATGAGTCTTCCTGATTTCAGGCCCTCAATCTATCCACTGTACCACCTTGCTGCCCTATGTATTATGAAGTGTGTATAAGTATTGGATTCCCTAGCTTTACAGAAGGAGTGGCTCAAAATTAAGTGTCCAGGGCAGCTAGGTGGTACAGTGGATAGAGCACCGGCCCTGGAGTCAGGAGTACCTGAGTTCAAATTCAGCCTCAGACACTTAACACTTACTAGCTGTGTGACCCTGGGCAAGTCACTTAACTCCAATTGCCTCACTAAAAAAAAAAAAAAAAAGAAGAAGTAAGTGTCCAGCCTATGTCAATCAGCATGAGTAAGGGAGCTCCAGGAAGCCCAAGGGAGTTACATACTTTCTATTAACATAGCAGCTATCCACGTTTGGGGTGCATATGCAGAAGCCAGGAAATCTACATTAGAAATATAGGATCAGCTTCTGGTCCCTCTAAAGAATAATTACAGAAAACTGATATCCAGGTCATGGTTCCCACAACCTCTGGGTCCTCTCAGAGAGAGGCTCAAATAAAAGAGACCTTTGAAGGTAATTTTCCCATCTAATTCACTCATCCATCCCCAGAACTAACCCTGCAAATTCATGAGGTTGATTTTGGTCTAGTAAGTCACTTACCAAGCTAAAAGACCCAGACAAAGAACATCATTGAAAAAGTATAACATTTAATTAGTACAGAAATGAATAATAAGGCAACAACAGCAATGACAAAATCAGCCACATTCCCAAATGAGTCAAGTAGTCAAGTGTTGTTCTACTTCCTTCCTCTCCCCCCAGCCCTCCAGAGTAGCTCAGAAAATTAGTTTCTCCAAGATTCATGGCTCTGAGAAAGGAAAGCATGGACTCAGTCTTTTTCTACAGCTGGGTCTAAAAACCACAGCAAAGTCTCTAATTTGAGTCTAGGATCTCCTGCCTTCCTTATAAATATCTTCATGTATGCCTGATCAAAAATGTGTCTTTTTTTTCCTGGTTCCTAGCCAACCCATCTCCATGCAGGTCTTAGCTTGATTTACCTTAGACATTACTCAGCAATTGCTTATTGACTGTCATTCCCATTTTGCCTCATCTTATCTCTCCATTTTACTGGTTGTAAAGCTAGCAGAGACATCCATCACTCCTACATCTTGATGAGCACAGAAATCACATTTTCTCTGGACATTTCACTGAAAGGAGGAATAAGCATGGTTGGTCCTCCTTAGCTACTGAAAAGGAAATAAAGTCTCCCCCACCCCTTACATATTTAGTTGAATCATTATCCCTCCTGGGTAAAAAGGAAGGGGGAGAAAGCTGTAGAGAGGTTCTTCCTCTAGGTTTCCACTCAACATTCTTGTAATTTACTTGTGGGGCAATGAGGACTAAGTGCCTTACCCAGGGTCACACAGCTAAATGTTAAGGGTCTGAGGTCAGATTTGAACTCATGTCCTCCTGAATGCAGGGGCAGTGCTTTATGCACTGTGCCACCTAGCTGCACCCCATTCTTGTAACTTTCTAAACCACAATAGCCCTCCCTGGCCCATACCCTTATGTGTATCTCTCCCTATTAGAATGTGAATTCCTTGAGGTTAAGGACTTTCTTTCTGCTCTTGTATTGTATCCCATGCCCATAGTGTAGTGATTGTCACATAGTAAAAGTTTTTTTTTTAAATCTTTTAATTAGTTAATTCACCCATTCATTCATGACCTCTAAGATTGCTCCCTTTCAGCTCTGAGATTCTACTATACTAGAAAGTATGGATAAATATTGAATTCCCTAGATCAATTAAGGGAGTGGCTGAGAACTAGGGATCCTGCCCAGTGTCGTTTGGTATAGGTAAGAGAGCTCCAAGGAGTCTTTGGCTTTGTACCACTACATTGAATTGATGGCCAAAGTCCATGGTCAATGGTGATGATGGAAATAGCCACAGCTCATTTTAATATGCACCACCATCAGGTCATGTCAACCAATGGAACCGAATGATTCTAACCAATTAGCTTTGAGAAGTGTGTCAGAGCCATCTCTATTGAAGGAGGAAAGCATCTGGACCCCAAGAGACTAACTCTCTTGCACCTGGGACCCATGTAAATGAGGCACATGTTCCCTTCTCTCCCGCTTGGCAAAATGTGCTGGGTATATAACTAGTGGTGTAGTTAATCAGAAACACAGTCAATACTTTAGTAATATGTGATCTTAATTAATAATAAATGATTACTAGTTAAATTGGTGCAATAACCTTTAATTTATAAGTAATCATAAATTAGAAAAATCCCAGCCAAGTTCCCCAATAATATAGAACAGAAACAGCTAGCACCCTAATATTTTGAATGACACAGATACAATGACAGAATATGCCAGCGGACTCACCTGAGAGCAGGGTGGGTGGGTCCCAGGAATTTAGAAGATTCAAAAAGTACTTGAAGTCTTCCAACAGTATAGAAACAACTTAGCAAGTGAGCAAAAAATATTAGTTAAAACAATTAGCAAGCTTTCTGTTCCCAGGAGACTGACCCCAGGAGTTCTGAGCACACTGCTCAAATTCCATTAGCCCTACCCTGAATCTATCCCAGCAACTTTGAGGGTACATTTCATTTTATCCAGGAACATTTTATATTACTTTCCCTTGGAATAAAAATTGCTATTCTAGCATATATTTAAACACTCTCTGATCCTTTTTCTGGGTCCCTGTATTCATTAAATCTAGATCTGCCTTTGCCCTGGACAACTGGCTTCCTCAGATAGGAATGAACTTGAATGCTTTCAGCAATAGGGAATCAGGAGTCTAAGAATGACAAAATCAAAGATTTCTGACTCGGAGGGGACTTCCAAGGTAATCCAAGCTTTAGAAATAAAGCTCACTAAAACAGAATAGATAAGTAAATTAATTTCCCTCTTCTTTTTTTTTGTTTTTTGTTTTTTGGACTTGGGGACATATAGGGATGATGGTTGTGTGACTGTAGAATACTATACATGCTATCTGAGTCAATCAATAGATGCTGCTGACTTTTGTAGCCTGTCTATTTGTGTCATGTGGCTCATAGCTCCAACTAGGTTCTAAAAAGGGAGAAACCTTCTAGGAATTATCAGGTAGGTGCAGAGGGTGTCTTTGAAGGTCTGAAACCCAGGAGTAGAAGCAACCACAAGATAGATGTAGATAATCAGAAGAGACAATTATGCAGGAAAATGAAGAGGAAATGCTCTGCAGAGAAAACAGGGAATTTATCTGGGAGGAGAGGTAAAATGCTTAGCATAATCCAGCATACCACTTTCTGCCTGTTCAAAATTAAAATGGGCAAACAGAAGCAATACCAACAGCCCCAACCAGTGTTTCTTAGAAACACCTGACCTGGGGGCAGCTAGGTGGTGCAGTGGGTAGAGCACCTGCCCTGGATTCGGGAGGACCTGATTTCAAACCCGGCCTCAGACCCTTGACACTTACTAGCTGTGTGACCCTGGGCAAGTCATTTAACCCCAATTGCCTCACCCAAAAAAACAAAAAAAAACCCTGACCTGCAGTGCCATATCAATCAGACTACCTAAAAATTATTTTATAGAGCTAGAAAACATAATAACAAAATTCATTTGGAAAAACAAAAGGTCAAGAATATCAAGGGAAATAATGAAAAAAATGCACAGGAAGGTGGGTTAGCTGTACCAAATCTGAAGCTCTACTATAAAGTGGCAGTTATCAAAACTATTTGGTACTGGCTAAGAAATAGAGTGGAGGATCAATGGAATAGGCCAGGCACAGGAGACACGGTAGTAAATGACTTTAGTAAGGTACTGTTTGATAAACCCAAAGACTCCAGCTTCTGGGATAGGAATTCAGTATTTGACAAAAACTGCTAGGAAAACTGGAAGAGAATATGGCAGAAACTAGGCATAGACCAATATCTTACACCCTATACTAAAATAAGGTCAAAATGGGTACATGATTTAGACATAAAAGGTGATACCATAGGTAAATTAGGAGAGGAAGGAATAGTTTACTCTCAGATCTTTGGAAAGGAGAACAGTTTATGACCAAACAAGAGATAGAGAATATTATGAAATGCAAAATGGATGATTTTGATTACATTAAATTAAAAACATTTTGTACAAACAGAAGCAATGCAGCCAAAATTAGAAGGGAGGCAGAAAGCTGGGAAACAAGTTTTATAGCCAGTACTTTTTTTTTTTAGTGAGGCAATTGGGGTTAAGTGACTTGCCCAAGGTCACACAGCTAGCAAGTGTTAAGTGTCTGAGGCCGGATTTGAACTCAGGTACTCCTGACTCCAGGGCCGGTGCTCTATCCACTGCGCCACTTAGCCGCCCCTTATAGCCAGTACTTCTGATGAAGGTCTCATTTCTAAAATATGTAGGGAACTAAATCAAATTTATAAGAATCCAAGTCATTCCCAATTGAGAAATGGTCAAAGGATATGAACAGGAAGTTTTCTGATGAAGAAATCAAAGCTATCTATTGCCATATGAAAAAATGCTCTAAATCACTATTGATTAGAGAAATGCAAATTAAAACAACTCTGAGGTACCACCTGACACCTTTCAGATTGACTAATATGACAAAAAAGGAAAATGATAAATGTTGGAGAAGCTGTGGAAAAATTGGAACACTAATGCATTGTTGGTGGAGCTGTGAACTCATCCAACCATTATGGACGGCAATTTGGCATTATTCCCAAAGGGCTATAAAGCTATGTATACCCTTTGACTCAGAAATACTACTGTTAGGTGTTTTTACCAAAGAGATCATAAAAAAGGGAAAAAGACCCACATGTACAAAAATATTTACAGCTGCTCTTTTTGTGGTGGCAAGGAATTGGAAATTGAGGGGATGCCCATCAATTGGGGAATGGCTGAACAAGTTGTGGTATATGAATGTAATGGAATTCTATTGTGCTATAAGAAATGTTGAGCAGGCAGATTTCAGAGAAACCTCAAAGGACTTACATGAACTGATCCTGAATGAGATGAGCAGAACCAGGAGAACATTGTACACAGTATCAACAACATTGTATGTTAATCAACTGTGACAGACTTGATTCTTCTCAGCAATACAATGGTCCAAGGTATTTCCAAAGAACTCATGATGGAAAATGCTCTCCAAATCCAGAAAAAAAAAAAAAAGAACTGTGGAATATGGATGCAAATAGAACCATACTATTTCTTTTGTTTTTGGTGCTGTTGTTGTTCTTTTTTGAGGTTTTTCCTTTTTGATCTAATTCTTCTCTTATAACATGACTAATGCAGAAATATGTTTAATGTTATTGTACATACATAACCTATATCAGATTACTTGCTGTCTTGGGAAGGGAGGGGAAGAAGGGAGAAAAATTTGAAACTAGAAAAATTATAAAACAAATTTTGAAAACTATCTCTAAATGTAACTGGAAAATAATAAAATACTTTTATAATTAAAAAAAAGATTTACCTGACCGGGGGAAAGGGAAGGTGGCTGTCCAGCCTTTCCCCATCACTGATTTGTATATGGTGTCCATAAAACACCTGGAGTCAGAGAGAGAAAGAAAGATACAGAGATACAGAGACAGAGAGAGACAGGGAGAGACAGACAGAAACAGAGAAAGACAGAGACAGGGACAGAGAGACAGAGAATCTGTGTAGGATTTAGACATGTACCAAACACCCATTGCGTAAGTAATTGGGTCCATATAAGAATAATGCTGAGTAGATTAAAGGGGAAAAGGTGTGTGTGTGGGGAGGAGGAGAATAGAACTGAACTTGTGTTTTTTCTTTGTTTGGGGTTTGGGTTCTTTCTTTCTTTCTTTGTTTATTTTCTTCCTTCCTTCCTTCCCTCCTTTTGTTCTTCCTTTCTTTCTTTCTTTGGTTGTATGAATGAAGACATAGAAGAGAACATAAAAGAGAGAGGTTCTGAGTAAGATAAACCCCTCTGCTGTTATATACTTGCTCTGTGACCCTGGGCAAGTCACTAGTTTCTCAGTGATCCAGAAAACCCCCTGAGACTGAGTTGCTGTACACTTGCCAATCTGTATTGGTAGATGGGATTTCCTCCTGGAAGCCTCCTACCCTAATTAAAACACAGGTGTCCTCTCCATCTTCTGACAAAAAAAACAAAAGCTACTTCCACTTCTAGCATTCTGTGTTTTGATGCCCCTCCCAGCACTGACTCTCCATGCTCTAAGGTTTCTTTCCACTCTAATGTTCAGCATTCTAAGACCCCTTCCAGCTCTGACATTCTATTCCAAGCATAAATTTATGGTGTAAATTCTATTGTTGTTTGCACAAGATACAGTTCTCAGTTTGTATACTTGTTGTCATAAGAAAGAGGGGAGGAGGTGCCTGTCAAGGCAAAGTCATTGTTGAGTTTCCAGGCAACAAACTTGTCTGCCAGCAACAAAAGGAGCAATCAATTTCCCTATTGTGTGGCAAGCTGAGCCTCCTCCAACCAGGCCATTGCATGGATGTTGGCAGGACAGGGAAGAGGGTCTCAGGAAGGGGGAGGGGCACAAACTCAGACTCAAGAAGGGGAAATCCTCCTCCTGCTTCAGGAATTCTCTTGCATCTGGCAAAAGAGAGTCCCAAGAATATGAGAAGGGATCTTCTCTCTGACCCAGCACATCACCGAATTCAACAGTTGGAAGGGATCTCAATGGCCATTTAGTCCAACTCAGACACCCAAGCTGGGCACCCATGACCTCCTGAACAGCCTATAAATTACACTTTGGGAGCAGTTCTCATTGTTAGGAAGTATTTTTGTTTCTCTTGTTTTGGCAACATCAAACTTCTTTACAACTTTCACATACAGTGCTCTTGTTTCTACCCTCTGGGGTCTAACTGAACAAGATCAATCAATCCTCTTCACAGCCCTTCACATATTTGAAGACAGCTACTACGTGCCCTGACTTAGTCTTCTCTTCTCCAAACTAATCATCCCCACTCTCTTGAGGCAATCCTCCTATGCTATGGACTCAAGGCCTTCAATCACCCTAGCTGCCCTGACCTAGGTCCTCTCCAGTTTATCCATGTCCATCCTCAAAAGTAGTATCCCCAACTGAACATAGTATACTCCAGATGGGGTCTGACTAGGACTGATTATAATGGGGTTATCACCTCTTTAATGCTGGTAGCTCTGCCTCATCTGGGGATTCCTAATGAATGCATCTCCAGATCACATGGATTTTTTTCAGTTTCCACATCATTCTGTTGACGTGTTTTGAGATTACAATCCACTAAAATTTCAATCTCTTTCAGACAACCTGTAATCTAACCATACATTGCACATTCTGTATTTGAAAAGGGAGTTTGATTTGGTTGTTTGTTTTAAATACAGGTGAGAGAAGCAGCCAGAGGGAGAACTTAGATGGACAAGTTGACTTTCCTGTTGGCATGAATAGCTCTGAGTTCAGCTTTGCTGGAAAAGCAGCCATTAATTATCATGGTGTCAGCCTGAAGTGATGATAAGAAGAATAAGAACAGACACCATTATAACAATAAACCTTTTGTTTGTATGGCACATCGGGGACCAAATCAGCAAGTATTTATTAAGTACCTAGTATGTGCAAGGCAAAGCAATTGGAAATGTTGTGGTTTACAAAGTTCTTTCACTCTATTGAAGGAAAAGGAGGATGGTGATGGTGTTGGTGGTGATGAGGATGCTGAAGAAGATGATAATGGAGGATAATGGTGGTGGTAGAATAGCTACTTAGGTTATTATATATAAATATATACATACATATATACACATATGTACACACATACATATACATATACACGTATATACACCATTTCATGTACTCAGTAAAACTTCAAAAATATCAATACATTGCTTCTAGATTTCAATTTCTTTATTCATTGAGTGAGTGATGGATTACATCTATAAGCTTTTCTCTAGGTGTAACATTCATAAAATTATAGGATCATGGAAGAAAACTTGGAAGGGACATTTAAGGATATTTCTTTCAACCCTCTCATTTTACAAATGTGAAGATAAAGTCTAATTGGTCAGAAGACTTACTCCAAATCATAGAGATAATAGTAAGTAGCAGACCCTGGGAATGGAACCCCGCTTTTTTGACCCTCAATCATTTTTTTCTTGCTATGGCAGCACACTGCCTATAGGTTTGGATATCATCTATTCCAAGGTCCCTAATAGTTCTATAGTCTTGAACATCTTTGTTCCAAGAATCCTTCCAGCACTAACATTTTGCAATTTTGATGATCAGGCCTTCAGTAAATGGGGCAACTATTTGCCTTTCGAAAGTGTCTAAATAGATAAAGAAATAAATCAATATCAGGCATTTGACTTTCTTCAGGAGGAAATTGAGTTTTATTTGTCAGTATTTGACCAAGAACATAAAAATAAATCCTTTCTGAGGCCACATGTATGTCCAAATAAAGATCCCTGACTAAGGCTTAAGCTGAGCAGTGTGCATCCAATGAAAGGAGAGGGGAAGTCCAGTGAGGAGACAGGACAAGCAATGAGTGTCAACAACCTGGATCAGGATAGATTCACAGAAATTTGGCAATGATCTTCTTAGAGAGATTCTCTTATTGTCAGCAAAATGTGCCTGGAATGCACAAATACAATCTTTATAATAGCCAGGATAGCCAACATTCATATAGCACTCACTCTATGTCAGGTACTGTGCTAAACACTTTACAATTATCTTCTCATTTGATCCTCACAATAACCCTGGGTGGTAGGTGCTATTATTATCATCACCATTTAACAGATGGGGAAACAGAGGCAATCACAAGTTAAGGGACATGTCCAAGGTCACACAGCTATTGTCAGAGCTCAGATTTGAACTGATGTCTTGGTTTTGTTATTTTGGGTTTTTCTTGTTGTTTGTTTTTGCTTTGTTGGTTGTTTAGTGTTGTTTTTTTTTCTTTATTCTATATATCTCTGCTGCTGTAATTTTTTTTCATAGTAATGATTATTAACTATGTGTTTCCCTCCATAACAATTTCCTATTTAGGGGCCGCTAGGTGGCACAGTGGATAAAACACTGGCCCTGGATTCAGGAGGATCTGAGTTCAAATCCAGTCTCAGACACTTGACACTTACTAGCTGTGTGACCCTGGGCAAGTCACTTAACCCTCATTGCCCTGCCCCTCCCCCCAAAAAAATTCCTTGTTTATCCTACTTTCTTCTTTCACCTTTTCCATTTTCAAATAGACCATTACCTCCCTCAACCTGGCCTCCCTTCTCTCAGATCCATTGTCTCTTATCCCCTTCTCCTACTTTTCTGTATGGTAAAATACATGTCTACTTCCAACTAAGTGTCTACATTATTCCCTCTTTGAGCCAATTCTGACAAGAGTGAAGTTCCAGTGCTTTCCCCCTCCATTTCTCCTATCTTCCCTTCCACTGTAAAATCTCTTATGGACCTCTTTTATGTCAGATAATTTATCCCTCTCTACCTCTCCCTTTTTCCTTCTCCCAGTGCATTTTTCTTTCTCATTCCTTAATTTAATTTTTTACATAATCATCCCAATATATGCAACTCGCACCCATACCCTCTGTCTATATGCTCCTTCTAACTGCCCTAATAATAGAAGATTTTAGGAGTTACAAGTATCATTTTACCATGTAGGAATGTAAACAGTTTAACCTTATTGAATCCCTTATGATTTCTTTTTCCTGTTTACCTTTTTATGCTTCTCTCGAGTCTTGTATTTGAAAGTCAAATTTTCTATTCAACTCTGATCTTTTCATCAGGAATGCTTGAAAGTTCTCATTTCATTTAATGTATCACTTCATTTCCTAACATTTGATATCTTATGTTTTAAAATTCCTACCAACTCTAGCATTCGTTTTAAGATAAGTTTTTATTGCTAGATCTGGGTTTTGCATCACCTAAGTTTCTCCTAGGCAGCAAGTTAGGACAGTGGAGAGGGCACTGGGCCTGGAGTCAGGAAGACCTGAATACAAATCCATTCTCTGATACTTACTAACTGTGTGACCCTGGGTAAGCCACTTAACTTCTGTCTGCCTCAGTTTTCCCATCTATAAAATAAGAATAATAGTAGCACCCACCTCCCAGGATTGTGAGAAATAATTATTAATAATTGATATCTTGAGTGACCTAGATATCTCTCCTTCTTTCTTAGTGCTTTCTCCCTCCCCCACTCAAGGGCTGTTATTTGTGAAAGTAAGATTCACCTGGCTCAAACTCTCAAAGGAGTTTTAGGTGGAGACAGATTCTAGATAGCCCAAGGAAGTTATTCATGAGATTAAACCATACCTGCATGAAAGGATTTTGCCCAGATCAGCTTGAGTGGAGGGTCTTAGATTCTTTCTCTGATGTCATCCCTGGACCTCATTTTAATATAACACACCTCCAATCATTTCAACCAATTAGATTTGAATGATATTAACCAATTAGATTTGATTACTGTGTGACGGACCTCCTCCATTTGGAAGGGTATATGAACCAAGACACAACCACCATGAAGAATCTTTGGTCTGAGAGGGGCAGCCAAAGGAACTCCTTTTATTAATGTTATGGAGCAAATCAAAGAACCTTCTTCTTGAGAAATTAAACCAAAGAACAAACATACCTAAAGAGATAAGTGGCACTGGAGCAGGACTGAGCTAGCTCCAGGACCACCACCCTTCATTCCAGTCTCGCCCACTCCTCAGGGAGATAAGATTAGGTGTGGATTCTGCCTTTGTGGCATAAGGACAGAGATGGCTTGAGAGATCCAGTGCCACCCCTCACCCAACTTCCCCCAGCCACCACCAATGAGGGATGGTCCTCCCGTAATTAGAGAACTTTCCACAGTCAGATGATCACCCCCATCAATCCTCTATAAAAAGATTTCCCTGTCTCCTGCTTGAGGACATAGATATCTCTCCCCATGAGAAGTCCAAGGATTTCTCTCTTTCTTTCCTTTCCCTAGCACCTAAATAAACTATTATTTTATTCTAATTGGATTTGTGTGCAAGAGGGTGTAATCCTTTAAAGAGGAATTCCTAAGAACCCCTATCCCAACCCCCCACCAATTTCCCCCTTAACATAATTGGCGCCCAGTGTTGTAGGGTACGGGAAATTCCTTTTCCCTCTTACCACACAAAACCTGGAGGAAGAAAACTCCTTTTGGGGTTTCTTTTCTCCCTCTCCCACTTGACTCAACCTCTCATTTGAGTTACAATGAGGTAGAGGCAGTCAGCTTTTGCAAGTGACAGCAATGGGCAGCCTGGGTCTCCCTCCCTCACCAAAAGCTTGGCCAGATGTCCAAACCATGCTTGGACCCTCGGACTCCTGCCAGCATATTAATAAAATGATTAAATTACCCAGAAACTCTCTCTCTCATGTTTTTAATCATCACATGATCAAATGAGATGATTGCAAAGCACTTAGCTCAATGCCTGGAATATAGTCGGAGCTTAATAAATGCTTGCTTTCTACCTTCCTTCTTTGCTTCCTCCCCTATACTTCTTGGCTTCTTCCAGACAGCCTTTGCATGTAACAAAGATTCTTCTAAAGAAAAAGAGTAACAAAGGGCGGGGGGGGGGGGGAATCAGTAAAACCAATTCACAGAAGAAAATATTACAACCAAAGTAATGTTCCAAACAAATAGATTTGTCCACCCCACAATCTTTGCAAAAGAGTAGGGAGGGAGGTTTCTCCTTCTGTCTCTTCTTTGGAGCCAAGCATGCCCTTTATTATTCTGCAAAAGCCAGCTTCAATTGTTTTGTGGTCCTTGTCCTTTCCGTTTCCATTGCTATAGTCATTATGTGTATTGTTTTCTTGGCTCCTCTTACATCATTCTGCATCAGTTCATGTAAATTTTTCCCTGCTTCAGCTCTAACATTCTATGTTCTAACATCACTCTCAGCCCAAAGATTCTCTAAAACAAGCTCTCAAGTCCCTGCCACTTCTAACATTCTAGGACTCTACTAACAGACTTTCTCCTATTATGCAAATCTAATGGCTCAAATCCACAAGGGAACCAACCAGTCATCCTCGCTCTCGCTATCGCTCTCTCTCTCTCTCTCTCTCTCTCTCTCTCTCTCTCTCTCTCTCTCTCTCTCTCTCTCTCTCTCTCTCTCTCCCTCTCTCCCTCTCCCTCTCCCTTTCTCTCTCAACTGGGATTAATGTTGTAGTTCTTAGAAGCCAATTTCCAAAATGCTTCCTAATTCAAAGAGTGCTTAAAGTCCTGATCACAGCCTTTCAGGCTGATCAACTGACAGAAAAGCTGAACAATCATAACCCTGCATACTCACTTTTCCTGCCTCCCTCCAGGCACTCTGGCTCTTATCTGGCACTGCCCATAGGACATGAAGCTTAAACTAAACTCTACCTCTCTCTGTCTCTCTATCTCTCTCTCTGTCTCTATCTCCATCTCTCTCTCTCTCCCTCTGTTCTATTTTTCTCAGGCTCTGTTTCTTTCCGAGTCTATGGCTCTCTCTTGTTCTGTCTCTATCTCTGTCTGTCTGTGTCTCTATCTTTTGTCATCCTCTATATATCTCCTCTATGTCTCTCTGTCTTTATCTTTGTCTCTATGATTTATGTGTCTCTGTGAGTGTGTGAGTGTGTGTATTTGTAAAGGACACATGTTTTGGGCTCCATTTTCCCATAATGCTTGTGGCAGAGTTAATGCTGTGGGGAAAGGGGAGCAACTCCTGTCCTCTGGTTTACTTGCTTCCAAGATCTTCACGCCAGTATGTGACCCAGAAAAAACACAAGTGCTACCCAAACTGGATTAGAATGTATTTGGGAAATGTTTAACTAAGTAAAAATATAATACAATGTAGATAATGTTAATTTGTGGTTGTCTAAGTGCCACAGTATTCTGTTTTTATTGAGTTTGACATCACTGCTTTAGATAACACTAAGCCTTGGATGTATGGGTGTGTTATTTCACAGGTATTTTGTTTTTTGGTTTTTTTATTCTACATATCCCCATTATTCCAAAGTAGCACCATGATGAGGTGTGTTTTCCTTTCTCATGTCCCTACAAGGTAGTTGGATAAAGCAGAACCAACTAGGGTTAGGGTTGTGTTATGATATTGAGAAAGCCATTGTCAAGAATGAAATCCTGCATAATACGGTAGACTCTGAGTTACAGTTCAGCTCAAAACAAAAGTCATCTCACACTGAGCTAGAACCTCTGCCTTAAGTAGATCTCTGGGACTGATCACAAATGAACTATAATCCCAGTCATGGACTAAACCCTAATTCTGGTTACAGGTTGACCTGTGATAATGTTAACAGACTGAACTCTATTCTTTTTTTTTTTTTTTTTTGGTGAGGCAGTTGGGGTTAAGTGACTTGCCCAGGGTCACACAGCTAGTAAGTATCAAGGGTCTGAGGTCGGATTTGAACTCAGGTACTCCTGAATCCAGGGCCAGTGCTCTATCCACTGCGCCACCTAGCTGCCCCTGAACTCTATTCTTAATCCAAGACTCACTACCCTCATCACCAACCCTCCCAATCTGTTACACAGTCTGAGCCAGAATCCTGGCCACTGACTTATACAGTCATGATAGGGACCAGTTAAGAGAGTGCGGATTTCTCACTACAGCCCATCCCCACTGTTAGAAATACAAACACACAGCCTGTGGTCTAAAGATACCAACTTCATCTACAAAGTGCCTATCCAGGAGCTAGAAACTTGTCTATTTTCAGCCAAGATTCCCTGAAGTAATACTAGAAAATGAGATCTATTCCTGGATCTCATCCTCATCCTGTACCAGAGTCTGTGCATGCTGAAAAGAGAAGCCTACATTTTGTAGGAAGTACTCTACAAGGGTCATTAGCTTTCCAATTTGCCTGAATCAGATGGTTTCACAGGAGGGGATGTCGATTCAGTGTCAGTAGGCAGCTGTCTACCCCTGTCTCTAAGCTGCCTGGGTCCAGCATAGCTGGAGTCTGGGACACCTCCATTCCAGTAAAAGGACAGACAGCTCTGAAAACTCAGGATATCCTAATAGATAGAAAAGAGAACACCTAGCCAAAGGTGGTGGTGTATATTTTTAAAAGGATTGAATTTGGGATACAAAGATATGTAGGTTCAATTATTGGTTTTTTAATCAAGTAGTTGTATGAGTATGGTAAGTACTTAATCTTATGCTCAGTTTTTTTTTCTTTAAAATGGGAATAGTAACACTTGGACTACTCATCTCACAGGATCATTGTGAAGGAAGTGATTAATAAGTCTCAATGTGCTATATAAATGTGAATTGTTATTCTCATTCCCACTCAATAACCTCACATACAAATAGTTCTATAGACAAGCAATTGAATGCAATAAATCTAACAGATAATTAAGACATCTACTGTGTACAGGGCATTGTGTTAGGGAAGATAAGACATGGGCCTTTCCCTCATGAAATTACTCACTTAGAAGAGATCATATGTATGAACAAAGTCATGAATGAATGAATGAATGAATGGCGGAATGACAGCAAAGCTTTTGTTAAGTTCTTCCTCTTTGCCAATTGCTGCTTAAAGCAATAGAGACACAAATACAAAAGCCTTGATGTCCATCCACTCCTAAAACTTACATTTTAATGGGGAGATACCATATCCATGGCATCTGTGGCCAGGGAATTTGGGGTTTAAGAAGTCACAGAGGGGCAGCTAGGGGGTGCAGTGGATAGAGCACTGGCTCTGGATTCAGGAGGACCTGAGTTCAAATCTGGCCTCAGACACTTAACAATTACTAGCTGTGTGACCCTAGGCAAGTCACTTAACCCCAATTGCCGAAGAAGAAGAAGAAGAAGAAGAAGAAGAAGAAGAAGAAGAAGAAGAAGAAGAAGAAGAAGAAGAAGAAGAAGAAGAAGAAGAAGAAGAAGAAGAAGAAGAAGAAGAAGAAGAAGAAGAAGAAGAAGAAGAAGAAGAAGAAGAAGAAGTCACAGAGATGGTGAGTGGAACAGTAAGGAAGTCCACTGACATGCTTTCCAGGGGCAATGCTGATATTGACTTGGTTGCAGTTCTCAGAGCAAGGAGGTTGAGGAGGGTGTTGTGACAGGGGAAGGGTGTCAGTGGATTACAGGTAGCAATGGCAGGATGGAAAATAACCATAGTGGGGAAAAGACCACAGCATACAAAGCAGGGCAGAGCTAAATGTCCAGACTGTTGCCAGGCTTGGTCTTTGGCAATTATGTGTGTTATGGAGCTCTATAGCATAAACTGTTTGTTTTTTTTTTTTTTTAGTGAGGCAATTGGGGTTAAATGACTTACCCAGGGTCACACAGCTACTAAGTGTTAAGTGTGTGAGGCCGGATTTGAACTCAGGTACTCCTGACTCCAGGGCCGGTGCTCTATCCACTGCGCCACCTAGCTGCCCCTATAGCATAAACTTTGAGGATGATTATATTCAACAAACATTCACCTTTTACCTAAAATGTGCAAGGTGCTTTACCAAGCACTAAATATACAAAAACAAAAAGGAAAAGTATTTCTGTACTTAAGGAATTTAGATGTGATGGAGGGGATACAATAAATCAATGTTGCATAATTTGAAGTTCAGACATTTTTCAGTTGTTTCTGACTCTTTATGACCCCATTTCGGCTGTTCTTGGCGAAGTTACTGGAGTGATTTGCCATTTCCTTCTCCAGATCATTTTACAGATGAGGAAATGAAAGTAAGCAGGATGAAATTACTTGCCCTAGGGTCCCAAAGCTAGTAAGTATCTGAGACCAGATTTGAACAAAGGTCTTCCTGACTCCAGGTCTGGTTCTCTATCTACTTTTCCACCCAGGTGTCCCAATTTGAGGCATGAGAGAACACTAATTAGGAAAATCAGGAAAGGCTTTTTCACAGGAGGTAGTATCAGAACCAAACCTTAAAGGAAGCCAAGGATTCCAAAAGGTGAAGGTGTGGGGAAATGTGTTCTAGGAGACAGATTAGGCAAAGGCATGGAGGTGGGAGATGGAATATCAAATTTAGAAAACAAAATAGATCTGTGTTTAAACCTCAATGGATATTGAAGGAGATTCTAAATAGGTTGATTAACCCATCAGTGCTTCAGGAATCTCCCTAAGACTGCTAATTGCCTACCCCCATTGGGAATGTTTCCTTATCTAGAAATGGTTTATACTAATGAAATCATGAGTCTAGTACCCATCTCCTATCTTCAAGGCAATAGGAAGCCAATTGAGAATTACACACCACTTAAGAGCATGGGACTAGGGGACTTAGTAGGCATTTTCAAAGTGTTATTTTATAATAATTATTAGAATAGTGACTGATTTGATGACACCAAGAAAGTCATTTTCCCTTTCTGGTGTTGAGTTTCCATCTATATTATGAAAGGATTAAACTAAAATTGCTATCCTATCTAGCTCAGACATTTATTTCTTGTTATAGGGTCCTGTCAAGCTCTGACTTGGTCAGGGCTATAATAAAACACAATGCTTTCCCTCAGTAAATCTGTAAAGTAGACATCTTTTTATTTTCTTTTGGGAAGGCAGGATGGGGTAGGATTGGATGGGCTTCATATTGTAATGAAATGAGAGTTTCACCTGAAATCAGAAGACCTGACTTAAAGTCTCAGTAATGATATTGACTAGCTGGGTAACCCTAGACAAATCACCTCAACACTCTGGCCTCAGTTTTCCTAAGTGCAAAATGAGGGGATTTGACCAGATGATCTCCAAGTTACTCCTAAGACACATTCCCCCAATCCATCCTCTCAGACTGAATCCTATCTTTCCTTGAATTCCTTTAAATTCCCCTCCATACTGGACTCTGGAAATTCTCTACCATGCCCCAACTTCTGGTAGCATCATCCATATCCTGACACCTGCCCCCCACCTTCAGCTCCCTTTTATATATTGTCTTGCCTATTAGAATATAAGCTCCTTGAAGGCAGGACTATCTTTCTTTCTACTTGTATTTGTATTCCCAATACTTAGTTCAGTTCACAGACCATAGTAAGACCTTAATAAATGCTTGTTGACTGACTGTCAGATGAGAAAAATGAGGTCCATAAAGAATAACTAACATGCCTTGGAATAACACAGCACAAGTAAAACATGGGTTATTATTTTACTTTTTTTGGTGCAGCTTTCTCACAAGTACCAACTCAGCTAGGTGAAATAAAGCTAGGGTCAATTAGAGAATAATCAACCACATTTCTCTAGTGTCTTTTGGTTTTCCTTTAGAAAAATAATAAAAACCTTTCCTCACAACAATCTTATGAGGAAGGCAGCATAATTTTACCATTTTACAGATTAGGAAGATTAGTCTCCGAAAGAGAAAGTGACCTCATCTTGTTCACACACCTAGTTATCATTTATATTATGATTCAAACCCAGTTCTCTCCACTCTCCCCACATTTTGCATTTCGCCATTCTACAAATCCAAGAAGTGAAGACATTTTGGAAGATGACTGATGAAACCCACAACTAGGAAAAGGACCTCTTTTCACCTAGACATGAAAGAAATACATAAGTTCCTCAGCCTGGTTCCATATTCAACCCCACATTAAACCCCCCACTGCCCTTGCTCTGAGATTTGCTCCTTCTTGAGCATCTGGACAATTTCAACTTGGAGAGACAAAATCGTTGATTCATTCTCCTCATTAACTTCGGCCTTTTGGCTCTATCTTATAAGCCTCCAACTGAGGAAGAGAATTTGATGTGATTCTCATTAGTGAATAACAGCATAGTATAGAAGATAGAGAATTGGACTCCAAGTCAGAAAGATAGAGGTTCAAGTCCCACTTCTGACACCTGTGTGAACCATTCAGTGCTCCGCCCCCCCCTCCCCACCAAGCAACTGTCTAATACAGTAAGTTGCAGAGAAAGTGATAATCTTTATTTACTGAAAAGGTTCCTTACTTAGAACTCCCTATATTGATGAAATAACAAAACTGATTTAATAATTAACAATAATAATTCTATGGTATTTTACAGTTTACAAAGTGTTTTCTTTACAACAACACTATGAAACAGAGAACAGATCAGTTATTATTATCTTCATTTTACATATGTATCAAGGATCATTGGCAATAGACATTGAAGTCAGGCTCTTTTCCACTTCTCTTTCCTACATATTTTGCAATTTTAAGCTAAGTAATTTGAATAATCCTATCTATCTTCTTAAGGGAAAGGTGGAACTAAGGCTATAGTGTAAATCAGGGAGGGAGTTTGATGCTTCTTCATGCACATATCTAAAGACTTTAAACACAGTAGGAAGTATTGAGGAAAATTGGAGATGTACCACCCAGGTTTTGGGAAAGGGTGGAAGGAAGGAGTGATTAATCAACATAAATTTTATGAAGTTGAGAAGAGAAATTTAGATGAGATAGATAGCCCCTGATAAGTCACTTGTGTTTAAAGTCTTGGCTCTGAGTTCTTCTAGAGAAGGCTTAAGAATAATACATGCACTATGAACTGGAGTTGCATCTTTGAGATGTAAATACACCTGAAGTGTTCTTCCCCACAGACCAATTGCTAAAGATCTACTCCCCTGGGAAAGAGAACAAGTGATCTCTACTGGATGATAATGAGAATAACATAGCCACAGATTCATAAAAGACACAAAAAGAGGGCTCTAGAAGAACGTCCTACCACATTTAAGATGCTAAGGGATATTATCAAATGTAGGAACTCCTGAAATTCCCATATCACTCAAAAGAGGATAAGTCAAGGAAATGAAGAAGTCCCCACAATGTAATCAGGGACTTAAGAGGAAGTTTCTGATGCAAAGGTGACACATATGAGGAGCTTGAGGCTCAGAAGGATTAAATGTCTTATCCATGACCACACAAGAATAATACTTTATATTTATCCCAAAAATACATAATGTATTACATATTATTACGTATTATGTTATTGCATGTTACATATTATTAAATCTAGATCAACATTACACCCTGTCTAGTTCCTTCTGTACCCTTACTGTCATCCAATACATTAGTGATATATCATTCCTAAGTTTGTGTCATCTGTAAATCTAGTGATTATCTATCTACCTCTTCATATAAGTGTAAAGAATTTTTGAGGTTTTTATGACCC
This sequence comes from Dromiciops gliroides, assembly GCF_019393635.1. Taxonomy (NCBI): domain Eukaryota; kingdom Metazoa; phylum Chordata; class Mammalia; order Microbiotheria; family Microbiotheriidae; genus Dromiciops; species Dromiciops gliroides. Next base: position 83,680,311 of record NC_057861.1, read on the forward strand.
CATCTTTTGGCTAGAATTAAAAAAAAAAACCTTGGCGCGTTCACTGGCCTGGAGCTCTGCAAACCGCATGGTGCTCTACCCACTGGTTGTAGCTGTCACCATGGTGCTGGCACCTCACGTCATCACTACTTGTGGACACCTACATGGGCCTGGCAAAATTATAATGATTGGAAGCCCAATGAGACCAGTCATGTGACTGTCAGAGCAGCCAGCCAATTAACTAGGGGCTGTGTGTGTGGTCAGCCTGGGGTCTGCTGGGAAGAAGGGAAATTTTTCACCATTCTAGCTTGAAGCTGGAAGGCGACAGCATGCTGCTGTATGTTCTCAGCTGATTCCTGGGTGGTGGTGTTGTTCAGGTTGTATAATTTCCCTTTCCCCATTTTATTTCCTTTCCCTTAATCCTACTGATCCTGTTTGTGTTTTGTTTTTTTTTTTTAAGTTCATTCTTGTTAAATAAATCCTGCTCTGTTTTGAGGGAGGCTGTCAGTTTCCTTCCTTGCCCCAATATTGCAGCGAGCCACCTAGCTAACACTCCCCAATTAAAAATTGGTCCCTACATAAGTTATTGATAAAAATGTTAAATAGAATATTAACAAGAAGGCACAGATCAATGAAACTTTTGATTTGACTCAAACCATTCAAAAGAACTAGAATGAATACTTATTGGAGATGTTATAGAAAGACTTCCTGTCCAAGTAAGGGTTAAGCTTGGCTGCCATTTTGGACCAGATTATGTGGGGGGTAGAGAGAGACAGAGAGACAGAGAGAGAGAGAGAGAGAGAGAGAGAGAGAGAGAGAGAGAGAGAGAGAGAGAGAGAGAGAGAGAGATAATATCTTGGATTAAATTTCTATTGGGGGGCATTTATTGTAGCCCTGTGTCATTTTTGAACATTTATATAGAAATTAAGAGCAGTTAGAATGTATTTGGGTCCTTGAACTGATACTTACCTGTGGGATTGCCATCATAGGGACTAGAATGGAATCCCAGATTCATGAGGTTTTTCTTTATAAATAAAGGGGCAAACTCAACCAGACTATAGTGATAGCACCTCACATTCAAAGAGGCCTTTAGATCACAAAGTATTTTGACATCTCACTGGAACCCCATAGCAGTTCTTAGAGGAAAGATGGATAAGAGGCTCTTCATAGATGTGTGGTGGAGAGAGTGGGAATTGCTTAGCCAAAGTCATGTGGCATATCAGTCAGAATTTTAGCCCATTTTTTACAAAAAAATAATAATTTTAATTAACAAAGTCTGGAAATAAAAGATGGAGTCAGATTATACCAGTTTGGTTTATTCTAGAGGCAATAGGGAGTCACTGAAGCTTCTAGAGCATAGATATGACATGGTCAGACCGTAGCTGTGTGAAAGATAGATTATAGAGGGGAGAATAGAAACAGGGAGAGCAAGTAAGAGGTTATCATAGTGATCCAAATAAGAGTTGGTGAGGGCCTAAATTAGAGTGGTTGGAATGTGAGCAGAGAAAGGATTGAGGCAAGAATGTTATGGAGATTACCAGCATGAATTAACAACCAATATGAAAGGGGGAGAGAGGAGTCAAGGATGACTCCTGAATGACTGGAAATCTGGTGGTGTTCTCAACAAAAATAAGGAAGATAGGAGAAAGGGTAGGTAGGCTTAGGGTGAGAAATAATGAATTCAGTTTTAGATAAGTTGAGTTTCAAATGACTATTGTATGGGGCAGCTAGGTGGCGCAGTAGATAAAGTACTGGACCTGGATTCAAGACAACCTGAGTTCAAGTCTGGCCTCAGACACTTGACACTTATTAGCTGTGTGACCCTGGACAAGTCACTTATCCTTCATTGCCTCACCAAAAAAAAAAAAAAATGACTACTGTATGTCAGGTTGAGATTTCCAATGAAAAGATAACAGAGATGGTAGACTTAAACTCAGAAAAGAGAGAAAGGTGGATGTATAATAATAGCTAACATTTATATAATACCTACTATATACCAGACATTGTGCTAGGCCCTTTACAAGTATTAATGCACTTGACCCTTACAAAACCCCTGAAAGAAAAGTGCTTTTATGATCCCCATTTCACAGTTGAAGAAACTGAAGCAGAGGTTAAATGACTTGCCCAAGGTCACACAGCTAGTAAGTGTCTGTGGATTTGAACTCAGGTTTTTCTGACTTCAGGTCCAGTGTTTTTTCCATTGTCTCATGTAGATTTGGGAGTCATATGTGTAGGTGATATTTGGGCCCATGAGATTGGATGAGATTACTGAGAAAGATAGTACTGAGAGAAGAGGAAACAGTGTACCGAAGATAAAGAATGAGGAACACCTACACATAGGAGCTGGATATGAATGATGAACCTATAAAGGGGTCAGAGGTGGATTAGTCAGATAAATTACAGGGAACCAAAAGAGAGAAGTGTCAGTAAAACCCAGAGTGGAAAAAGATTTGAGAAGGAGGTGGTGATGGTCCATGGTGATAAAATCTTCAGGGAGATCAAGAAAGATGGAGACTGAGAAAAAACCTTTGGATTTGGCAAGGAGGAGAACACTGGTGGCCTTGGATAGAGCAATTTACTTTGGGTGGGATGGCGGATTGCATAAGTTTGAGAATTTAGTGGGAGGTGAGAAAGTGGAGGTAAGGTGTGCAGACAGCTAATTTTTTCAGGGAATTTGACTATGAATGGGAGGAGAGATGGAGGATAATAGCTTAAAGAGATGATAACAAGTCATTTCCTCTCCGTGGGTCACAGTTACCCCCTTTTGAGGTTGCAAAGATGAATTTTGGGGTCCATTCCAAGTTTATGACTCCATGCTTTCCTTTCTAAATACCTTTTTCCAATCTTCTAAGAAAGAGCCAATTATATAAAGTGTAATTTTAGTTTTCATTTTATTTGAAATCTTTGGAAATTGCAAATCTGCACATAACACCAAAATCAAAGAATTTCTGAGCTGAGAAACCTCCAAGCTCATTTTGCCCAAACCAATTCTGAGTAGAAATCTTTGTTATTTAATCCCAACAAGGGGTCATTTATCTTCTGTCTGAATATTCTCCGGGACAGGGAGATCATCACCTATCTAAGGCAGCCTCTATCGTTTTTTAGACAATTATCAAGACACTTTTCCTTTTAGGAAGTAGGCAGGAAAATTGAAAAAGCACTTATTAAATACCTACTATGTGCCTGACATTGTACTAAGCATCAAGGATACAAATATGAGAAAAAAGAAAGGCAGTCCCTACCCTCCAGGAGCTTACATTCTAATGGAGGACAATAATGTATAAGGAGCTGAAAAGTAAGTGTGTCTGTGTGTGTGTGTGTGTGCTTGTGTGCTTGTGTGCGTGTGCGCATGGGGATAAAGTAAGGAGATTTAGAAGTAGAGATAAAAGGGAAATGTATAGCCAGTATGGATCCTTACCCAAAATGGAGGACTTGAGTAGAACACACTAATGGGAAAGTGAGCCAGAGAAACAGAGGCATGTTTTAGAGTCAGAAGCTGAGGGAAGGGGCAGCTAGGTGGTGCAGTGCATAAAGCATTGCCCTGGATTCAGGAGAACCTGAGTTCAAATCAGGCCTCAGACACTTAACACTTATTGACTGTGTGACCCTGGTCAAGTTACTTAACCCTCATTGCCCCGAAAAAAAAAAAAAAGAAGCTGAGGGAAGTTGAGAAATGATGGTAAAGTCCAGATAATTGAAAGCAGATGTATGCAAGTGAGACTTGAGGGCTCTGGGAACAGACATCTGCAACTGGCAGGAGATAGCCAAGGACTGCGCCTGATGGAGTTCAGTACTCAGGAGCAGCTTGTGCGCAGCTGAGATGGGCCTTGAAGCTCAGGAGGAGAGATGCAGGAACCCACGGGCAACAGAGAACACAATTTTCCAATGTTCTCTTTGCAGCAGTAGCTGCGGCTCCCGTATCAGACTGCACAGCCACACTGTGGCCCGTGGCTCTTCAAGGCACTGATCCATGGTCATCCATGACTGGTGGAAGTCTACTACTACTACTGATATAATACTGTGTAATATATTAGAGTGCCAGGGCTGGATTCAGGAAGACTCATCTTCCTAAGTTCAAATCTAACCTTAGACATGTACTAACTAAATGAATCTGGTCAAGTCACTTAACCCTGTTTGCCTCAGTTCCTCATCTGTCGAATGATCTGGAGAAGGAAATGGCCAACCATTCCAGTATCCTTCTCAAGAAAACCCCAAATGGGGTCACAAAGAGATGGATATTACCGAATAACCACAACAGTATGATATATACTATTATACATAATATAGTAATAGTATTAATGTATTATGTAATTAATAGCATTAATGTATTAATAGTACTATATATTATATACTATATAAAGATATGTGTGTGTAAGTATATATGTGTTGCCACTCCTAATAAAGATGAGTTCCTTGAGGACAAAGGCAGTTTCTTCTTTGCCTAGAGCATAGAAGATCCTTAATAAATATTTACTGATTCATTGATTTTCTATAGAAAAGAATGTCTCTGTATATAGGCACACATGTGTATTATACATGTATGTATGTATATATATATGGACTATAGAGAGACACAGAGCGCCTATATAACAGATAATTTATATGTTTTATATATTTAGAGTAGGTTTATATGCATATAGTAAATATTCATAATAAATATGCAATACTCATATGCAAATAGATACATGCATGTATACACATGCATGTTTGCATGTACCTATATACACATAAGCAGACTGTACTATATGTTCACATAGGTATATTGCCACCCCTGTTGTTACCCACATCCGTACATGTGTATTTGTAGATGCATATGTAAACATAGACATTTTATATGTGTATGTATATTAATGTATGTGTACATTTATGTATACTCTGCATATATGTGTATGGACACACTAAATATGAGGTAATTGGAGGTGGGGAATCAAAGCAAGAGCACTGGGGACGATCAGAAAAGGCCTCATATGCAGGGGAGGGTGAGGCTGTTGGAGTGCTTAAGCTCTAGAGTTCTGGGCTGTGGTGAACTAAATGCAGTAGGTGTTATCACTCAGTCTGGCATCCATATGGAGATCCCCTGAGGCTGGAGTGCCACCAGGCTGACTTCAGGGGAGGGGGCAGTTGATCCAGGTTAGAAATTTCTGTGCCAATCAGTGGAACCAGTGAAGAGCTGCTGTGCTTCTAGTCTAGGCAAAGATAGGGAGACCCCACCCGAAAAAGAAGAGTGGTCCACAATCTGAGTTTTGCAGGAAACCATGGATTTGATTGTAAGAGGCAAAGGTAAAGAAAAAGTGCCTTAAAGGTATGGGCAACAGCCTATTCCACAGCATCCAGATGGGGGATTTGAGATAGGTGAAGACATCCAGGAAGGCCAATTTGTCGGGACCAGAGAGGGTTCAAAGGTGAACAATAGATAATAAACAGAAGTCTAGGAGTTGAGATCCCTGGATAAGTGTTACGTTTGACATTGACTTTCCATTTGACCTTGGGCAGCTCACTCCCTCACTACAGATTTCGGTTTCCTTTCTGCCTTGACGACTTCATAGGGCTTTTCTGAAGTTAAAATGAGAGAATAAGTAAGAGTTCTTTGAAAAGTGGGGAAAAAGTGCCATATATATGCAAGGTATTATTAGTATTATTAAGTACTAAATTGAGTGGTACAAATGGTAAGTATAATTTTAGTTAAAAGAAGAAAGAGATTAACTGGGGCCTCAGTAGGTACCCACAATTGTAATTATTTCTCTCCTCAAGCTGAGCCCTAACTCCAAGCATAGGCTTAGCTCTGACCCTGATTACAGAAGAAACCCGCCATTTTATCACAAACCCTGGCCAGGGGTCACAAGGCTAACCATGGGAAGCTGTTCAGATGGTGCAATGCAGTTCCTTCCCCTGCTGGGCCCATACCCTTTGGCTGATGTTGCCTTAGCTCTCTTCTCAGTAAATTGGCTCCTACCACCTATCTCCAGAATGATCTCTCTGGGGTAGTTGTTATATCCTAGTTTATTATCATGGGTAGATTTCCCTTCATGTAAACACAGTAGGTTCCTCTCAGTCCTGGACACCCTGTCCCTTATTTGACAAAAGATGAAAAACTGGCCCTGGGTCTCAAAGCATGCTGGACAGGATTATGGTTAAAGAGAAGATATTTTAGACTCCAGAAAACTTTTCCTTGACCCCACTGGTAGAGTATGTCAGGACATCTCTGTCTCTCAAAGGCCAAAGAGAAGAATTCATAGGAAATTTAAAAGTAAAAAACAAACAAATAAACAAAAAACTTCACAGACAGGCATTCTGGCCAGGAGGAAGAAAGAGACTCAGACATAAGATCTATAAAAATCAGACACTTGTTGAGAATCTATTGTAACAATATTTGGTGGTGTTTAATACATCCCATGCCCTGTTGAAGTGAAAAATAAAAATCATCATCATATCATCATCATGATGGTGTTAGTTGATAGAGAACCAAGAAGGGACTGTAATGATTCTCAGACTCTACTTACACAACAAATTGAATTCAATTCAAAATATTTATTAAGTACCTAATATATCCAGCAAGTTGCTAGACAAAGGGCACAAAGATAGAAAAAGCAGCCCATTTCCACAAGAACTTTCATTCTATGTTCTACTTTGGGAAGGCGAGTGGGGAATACAGTTTAAGTGTTTTTGTTTGTTTGTTTGTTTTGGTTTTGGTTTTGGTTTTTTTGGTGAGGCAATTGGGGTTAAGTGACTTGCCCAGGGTCACACAGCTAGTAAGTGTTAAGTGTCTAAGGCTGGATTTGAACTCAGGTACTCCTGACTCCAGGGCTGGTGCTCTATCCACTGCACCACCTAGCTGCCCCTTGTTCGTTTGTTTTTGCAGGGCAATGAGAGTTAAGTGATTTTCCCAGGGTCACACCACTTGTAAGTTTCAAGTGTCTGAGGCCAGATTTGAACTCAGGTCCTCCTCAATCCAGGGCCAGTGTTTTCTCCACTGTGCCACCTAGCTGCCCTGGGGATACAGTTTATACACAAATAAGAATGGTAAAAAGAAAATGTAAGAGGGAGAAAAAAAACCCTAAGATTTAAAGGATCAGGGAAGGGTTCACAAACAGTAAATGACAACTGAATTTAGCTAAGGGAAAATTAGTATTCTGAGAGGTTGTGATGATGAGGAAGTGAATGGCTGGCATGGAGAATAGCTTATGCAAGTACATAAAGGCCAGAGATGAATGACCAAGCTAAGATTCATGATGTAAGAATACAAGAGTTATAGAATACCATGAGTACTAGGTTTGAGAGTTTGTATTTTATCTTATAGACAGTGGGAAGCCATTGAAGGTTTTTGAAAAGGGGAGAAATACTAGCAGGAGCAAGAGGCTATATCATATCATACCATATGATATCCCAAGGCATCACATAATATCATATGATAAAAGTGATGAAAGTCTAAAGTAAGGCGATGTCTATGCGAATAAAGAAAAGGTGGGTCTGAGATATATTGTGAAAATAAAATCAACCAGATTTGGCAATTGGAGAGAAGTAGGAGGAGAAGGAGGAAGGGGAGGAAGAGGAGGAGGAGGAGAAAGGAGAGAAAGAGGAGGAGGAGGAGGAGGAGGAGGAGGAGGAGAAGAAGAAGAAGAAGAAGAAGCTTCTTAGAAGAAGTAGTAGTAGTAGTAGTAGTAGTAGTAGTAGTAGTAGTAGTTGTTGTTGTTGTTGTTGTTGTTGTTGTTGTTGGGTCAGAAGTTACATCCCAAGGGATTGAGAAATGAATGTGTTATGACAAAATGGAAGCAGGAAGTATGGATGATTTTGTCTCAGAGTTTGGCATTGAAAGGAAAGATTTAGGATGACAAATTGAGGGAATAGCAGGGTCAAAAGAAGGTTGTTTTATGTTTGGAATAGATTTGTACAAAAATAAATAGATAAGGAAATATTGATGATGGGAAAAACTGACAAAATGATACTGAACAACTCCAGGTGGAAAAAGGAGGGGATGAGATAAAGGAAATAGAGTGATTATTCTTGGACAGGAAAAAGAAAAAAAACACACTAATTTTCAAATACAGGAATAAAGAAGAGGAGGATTAGAATGAAGAGTGGTTTTAAAGTGTGGAGTACAAGAGAAGAGGAAACTCAGCATTAGTGGTCATCACTTTTTCTATAAAATGAAAGATAAGGTTATCTTTTGAGGATTAGGAGTGGAGGCATTGAAGACTTGGGAAGGGAAGGGAAGGGAAGGGAAGGGAAGGGAAGGGAAGGGAAGGGAAGGGAAGGGAAGAGAAGGGAAGGGAAGGGAAGGGAAGGGAAGGGAAGGGAAGGGAAGGGAAGGGAAGGGAAGGGAAGGGAAGGGAAGGGAAGGGAAGGGAAGGGAAGGGAAGGGAAGGGAAGGGAAGGGAAGGGAAGGGAAGGGAAGGGAAGGGAAGGGAAGGGAAGGGAAGGGAAGGGAAGGGAAGGGAAGGGAAGGGAAGGGAAGGGAAGGGAAGGGAAGGGGAATAATATATCCACTAAAGAAGAAAACAAAAGAGACTATAGAATCTGAAAGGGACTTAGAGGTCATCCATTTAATGTATAGAGCTAGAAACTGAGGACCAGTGCATCAGTGGCAGATGTAGACCTAGTATTGAGATCTTTAAATTCCCAGCCTGCTTTGAACATACTCCCTTTTTCCACCAGTCTTTACCCTCATTAAGCTGATGCTGTCCCTTTTACCTCTATATATTTTCTGTCTCAAAGCACTAAGAATATATTCGACCTCTCCTTTTTGTCTCACACAAGGCTCAGAATTGCTGGATAAGTAGCCAAAGTAATAAAGGATGCAGGGAAGGGAGGGGTATAGAAAAATTGGGAGTCTCTTCCTTTCTCAAGACCTGTTTCTTCTGAAAATGATGGGTTGAACTGGGTGCTTCTCAGCCAAATTTAAGGGCACCATTTTCATTACTGGCTGAGTACACTCTGGTCAATTGTAGTCAGAGATATAAGAGATATTCATTCTTTACTTCTCATTTCTAGAAGCAGTAATGAGCATTTCAAATTAATTCAATCCAATAAAAAGTTACTAAGGGACCATTATGTGTAGGATCTTGTGGTGAGTCATAAGAATATAGAAATGAAAAGCAGTATAGTCCCTGGCCTAAAGGAACTTACAATCTGCTATAGGATGTATATGTGAATTAATAATAATAATAATAATAATAACTGGTAGTGATGAAAATAGTGTAGATTTAGAGCTAGAAAGGACCTTAGAAGTCATCAAGTCCATTTCATCTAACAGATAAGGAAATTGAGTCCAAGATTTCAAATGACTTACCCAGGATCATACATCTGAGATAGGATGTGAACAAAGTCTCCCTTCCTTTGAGTTAATTACACTCTACTGTACTACAATGCCTCCTGATGCTAACAGCCATAATGACTACAGTAATAATAGCTCACATTTATATAGAATTCTAAGGCTCACAAAAAGCTTGAGGTAAATAAATGGGTTACAAACTAGACTATGAAAAAAACCCCAACAATATAGAGATCCAGGCAAAACATTGAGAGGGAGAGCTCACTTTCCAATGGGTCAGGGGAAAAATCAGAGAAGACTTCTGGGAGGAAGTGATCCTAGCATTGGATCTTGAAGGCAGAGGAAGATTTCTACCAGTGGAGATAAGGAAGACAGGCATGCCAGCCAAGGGAGGTAGAGACTGTACTCCACACTCTAACATTTCACTGATTCCCTTCATCATTCAGACCCTTAGCTGGCAATAATTTAAAAGGGGCTGAGTGCTCTCTTCTCCAATTCAAGAGACAAGAACAAACGTTTGACTCTATCTTTCCATTTCATTCTGGTCTGGATGATTTAAGGGGCCTCACTCCCTCTCCCCATTCCCAAGGCAGCTGCTAACAATTCACTGATTCCCTTCATCTTTCAATTTGGCTCAAGAATGTGATTGGCTTCCCCCCATCTTCCCCCCTTCTCCCCTACCCCAGCCATTTAATTCCTCTTATCTCAGTCTGTGCAAATCTGAAAATAGATTTCTTTGTGGGGAGGGAGAGGGGAGGCTGGACCTTGGGATTAAAAAAATCTTCTTCTTCTTTTTTTTGCCAAGTAGGAAAAGATGATGCCCTTCCCTTGATGTGACAATTTTCTCTATTCCCTAATTAAACAGAGGGCTCAGCCAGTGGGGAAAGGATGAGGGGGCTTGGGGGAAGTTGGGGTGGGGAAGGGTGCACAGAATTAAGAGTTAAAGGCAAAAGCCCAGCAGTACAAGGTTTTCCATTTAGTATTTAAAAAGCGAGTTGGGAGCCTGCTTCTCAGAGATATGAGTGTACAAGGAAATGGTATTTTTTCTTCCCCTCCCACCATCCCCCGCTGGGGAAGGCAGATACATGAAATACATTGAAAGGTTTCTTCCCAGGCCCCAGAGGGGACAGGAAGAAGCCAGGGAATCTCTCAGGGGAAAAAAAAAAAGTGGAGAGTAAGAAATAACGGAAAAAATTCACAATGAATCTGGCCTTTGTTATTGTTGGGAGGTGGAGGGAAGAGGGGATTTATGTATGTGTGTCCAGGGACATTTTAATAAGATTACAGAATTCAGAGATGGGAGGGATTAGCCTAGAAAAAAAAAAAAACACCTAATCTTATCTTACATTTGAGCAAACTGAGCCCCAGAGAAGGAAATGACTTCCCTCCATCTAGAAACAAAGGTCTCCTGACTCCAGGTCCCAGTCCACTCTTTTCACCCTAGTATTTCAGTTCAGATATCTGAAAGGCTATCAATAGGTCAAAGTAAACAACTTTCCACATGGCCCCAGGCCAGGAAAATAAGCCAGTGAAGGCAGGATGGTTGAAATTAGAGGGATGTGGATTTCTGCTTATTTATTTATTCCTTTAAAATTTGAACCTTCCCTGTGATTTCATATGTTTGGGGAACTCAGAAGTGGGGACACACCCATCACTGATTTAGGTCAGCATCTATTCTGCAACTTAGTCTTTGAGAATAGATTGGGGACACTGAGAGGTTGAAAAACTTGCCTATGGTCACACAGGTGATGTGTATCTGAGGGAGAATTTAAACACAGATCTTCCTGGCATTTTGGCCAGATTTCTATTTACTCTATCATGCTACCCCACCATAGAATAGACTGCCTCAAAAAAGTAATGAGTTTCTCATAGCTAGAGATATCCAAGGGGAGGGGGTGAGATGATTACCTGTCAAGGATGCTGTGGAAGAGAGGACTATGCTGGGGGTGGGGGTGGGGGTTGGATTTTCTGCTGTCTGGGAGACCCAGTCCAGTAGGATATTTTGAAGCCCCTGAAAGTCATCACTGTATTTACAGGAGGAAGATGTCTCAGAAGGAGGGGAAGAGTATGGGAAACATCAAACTCTCTGATTTTACAGATCACCTACACCCTTATTTTACAGATGAGATAGTAAAGTAGAAAGAAGACATCTGGAGTTGGAAGGCCCTAGTTCAAATCCTGACTTCATCAGTGACTATTTGTATAACCCAGAAGGCAGTGGACAATGAAAAAGAACATGGTGTGTGTGAACAGAATGTGATTTTGAAGACCAAAAGTCAATGATGACACCAAGGAATTGTATGATAGGAAGAGAAGATGTGGCCAGATCAAGTGAAGCATGTTCCAGAGGTGCCATCTTGATAACAGGAAAGACTGAGGAAGACCCCCAGCATGTTGAATGGACCCATTGCAGTGGGAAGACATGGACTGGACTTATAAAAGATGGGAAAGCAAGGATGAGTTGTGATTTGCCACATTAAAAGGGAAACTTCTGAATCAATGAGATCACAAATTGATTTGAATTAGTAACTTTGACACCTTCTTTTTTTTTTTTTTTTAGGGCAATGATGGTTAAATAACTTGCCCAGGGTCACACTGCTAGTAAATGTCAAGATGTCAAGTATGTGAAACTGTATTTGAACTCAGGTCCTCCTGAATCCAGGGCCAGTGCTTTATCCACTGCACCACCTAGCTGCCCCGAATAAGTAACTTTGAACACATAACCTAACACCTTTGGGTCTCAGTTTCCTCATCTATAAAATCAAGGAGCTGCACAGGGGCTCTTAACCTCTTTGTGTGTCACAGGTCTCCTTGGCAGACTAGTGAAGCCTGGATATCCCTTCTCATAACATTTTTAAGTACATAAAATAAAATATAAAGGATTATAAAGAAAACCAAAGGTTAATGAGAATAAAGATTTAGGATTCTTTTCTGTATCCACAGATTCCTTCATGGCCACCAAAGACCTCTCTCTCCTCAAACCCCCTATCTATAATTCTTCCACTTGGGTCCTCTGAATGGAGGTCATTGATCCATTTTATAACGACTAACACTCTCAGCCGATCAGGAAAATTCCTACTTCTGCAGCAGGTTGAAGGGGGGAAGGGGAGTGTTCTGTCTATATTTCTACCCACTGAATGATGTAATGTCTATCCTTCCTACCCCCTCTCTCAATCCAGAGAAAGACTAGCCAAAGCAAACAGACTAAGATAAAGTTCACATCTTTTCTTATTTGAAAAGACTCCTTAGGAGACAACCCTTTCAGTCACAGGGTCAGGTGTAAACCTTCGCACCTCATCATCAAGGAATATATCAGTCTTTCTTGGGAGCAAATGTTGATAGAACAGATTTAGATACTCTAAAGAATCTATTCTAGATCAAAGGTAAGACAAGTATAATGAGGACGTTTCCCACCCTCACTGCAAATGATTGCAAATGACCCAGATTTCTTTATTGAATCAATCAATCACCCCTTCCTCTCTAATGTGGACACAGAGGGCCTAGACATCTCTAATGAATCAATCAATCAAAGGCATAAACTGGGTACAAACAAGTCCTTAGTCAATTTTGGAGTGAAGTACTTTGGCACACTGGATGGAAACAGCTGAGATGTATAGGAAATAGACTGGGGTTGGTACAAATAATTAGATACAGCTTTGGGCTTGATTATCAGAAAAAAAATTTGAACATGACACTCAATCAAGCTTTGGGAGTGTCTTGGTCTTGGACAGCAAGACAGCAAAAGGGTGTGTAAGGGTATAAGCATGTAGATAGTGTAACATCTACTTTTCCTCCCTTCTCCCACCAATGACCATGTTATTATAAAAAACTCTTCCAGTAACAAAAAATGCATCCAGCTAGGAGCTGAGAGAGATTGGATAAGATACTTGAAGGAAAGGCTGCTTTGTTATTATTCTTCAGTTGTTTTCAGTTTAGTCCAACAAGTTGTGACCTCATTTGGGGTTTCTAGGCAAAGACACGGGAGTGGTTTGCTATTTCCTTTTCCATCTCATCTCACTTTACAGATGAATAAACTGAGGCAAACAGGAGTAAGTGATTTACCCAAGGTCATACAGCTAGGAAGTATCTGAGTATGAATTTTAATTCAGGTCTTCCTGACTCTGGGCAAGTATTCTATCCAATCCACCACCTAGCTGCCTACATGCCCTCTTTAGGGTGGAGAAAAATATGACTGTAGAGTTCACAAAGGCACTGATCCTCAGTACACAACCAAAAACTACATCTCTCACCTTCATAAAAACTCCACAAAAGAGAAAACAAAAGGACTTCCATTAACCAGGAACTGTTACCCTTTTACCACGTGTGTTTGTTATATGTGTGTCTTGCCATTGTACTCTAATTTTGTCCCTATTGTCCCTATAAACCATGTGTGTCTTTGTGGAAAAGCATTCCCAAACCTTTTAAGAACATGTTTCTATAATTATTATGCATGTAATATCCACTTAGTAAATACCTCTTTTAAAAACTAAATTAGCCCAAGCTGGGTAATCAGTGGGAAGACCCTGAATTGGGGCTTATGAGCTACAACTAGATAAACTCTCCAAACTCTAAAGGTTACCCTTAGAACCATGAGGGGAGCAGTAACCATTGACCTCTGGTCATCTAAGCTACTAGTACAGGAGCAGCAAGGTGGTGCAGTGGATAAAGCACCTGCCGGGGATTCAGGAGGACCTGAGTTCAAATCCTGCCTCAGACATTTGACACTTACTAGCTGTGTGACCTTGGGCAAGTCACTTAACCCTCATTACCCTGCAAAAACAAAACAAAAGAAAACAAACAATCAAAACTACTAGCACAAATTGGGGTTGGGAAGAGGCCCTGGAGGGAGTGCTACATAAAGAGGACTCAATACATTTCCCAGATCTCTTTCACCTTCTTCCACATCCAGGCACTCACTTGGCTGGACCAACACATATTTGTGTGATGAATTTCATTATTAACTCTGACCTTTAGCAAGTGGTAATTGGATGGAATGTATTGAATCAGTCAAAGAGAGGCCAGAGTACATGATGGCTCTGGATGCCTGGGAGAAGATAGAGCTTTTGTGCCCCCTCCATCTCAGTCCCCAAAACAACAGATGACGTTACCATTTTGCTACCAGTTGGGCCTATGCCTCTATACTAAGAGTACTGCAAATAGGTCTTCTATATGCAACTGGGGAAAGACACCATGGAGGCCAAGAAGGTCTCAAGAAGTAAGTAGCACAAGGGCAGCTGGGTGGCACAGTGGATAAAGCACCAGCCCTGGATTCAGGAGGACCTGAGTTCAAATTTGGCATCAGACACTTAACACTTACTAGTTGTTTGGCCCTGGGCAAGTTACTTAACTCCCATTGCCCTGCGGAAAAAAAAAAAAAAAAAGAAGACGAAGAAGATGAAGAAGACGAAGAAGACGAAGAAGACGAAGAAGAAGAAGAAGAAGAAGAAGAAGAAGAAGAAGAAGAAGAAGAAGAACAGATAAATAGCACAACAAAATAGAGATAGAGACAACATGGTGAGAAGGCCTGGATTTAAGTTTGGAATCTCTTACTAGCTGTATGATTTTGTGAGTCACTGCCCCTCTCTGGGGTCAATCCCTCTAAAAAAAACAGGATTAGGGATTTGGATTAGCAATTTCCTGAGGGCCTTTCCAGTGCTTCCATCCTTCATTCTATTTGCTTCATGAGTACCTTGCATTTTTTTACTTCCCTTACACTTAGCACAGTTCCTGCTTCTCAGTAGGCACTTAGGAAATGTTAGTTTACTGACTGACTGTCATGCTAATGGGAAGGTAAGGGTGGGGGTGGGGAGTAGAAATAAAAATAAAAACTATATAGGAATATGAGTAGAACACCCACATCTCACCAGGCAATCAGGAGATTTGCTGATTGACTGAGAGTGAGTATGTGATGGTGGGACAGATGAATGAGCTTTGTGCAGTGGGCCCAGATGGGCAAATCCACAAATGGGCTTTGGGCCATTTTCTTTTGGAGCTGACTGTGGGCTAAGCCAGGCCTGAGAAACTGTAGCTAACTAGAATAGAGGTTAAGTGTTCTCTAATCTGGAAGTGAATGCTTTTATTTCATACCAATGTTTAATGATTTTCCCATGCCCTATTCTGAATTAGTCTATTCTCTTTATATTTAATCTTAGAAGCTATATTGTTATGGTCTGAAGTATATTCCACTAGAAGATACATGTGAGAGAAAGGTAGAAAGGAGGAAGGGGGAGGGAGGAAAGAGGGAAGAGAGAGAAAGGGAGAGAAAGAGAGAAAAGGAGAAGGAAGAAAGTAAAGAAAGAGAGAGGGAGGGGGAAAGTTAGAAAAAGAGGGAGTTAAGGAAGAAAGAAAGAAAGAAAGAAAGAAAGAAAGAAAGAAAGAAAGAAAGAAAGAAAGGAAGGAAGGAAGGAAGGAAGGAAGGAAGGAAGGAAGGAAGGAAGGAAGGAAGGAAGGAAGGAAGAAAGAAAGAAAGAAAGAAAGAAAGAAAGAAAGAAAGAAAGAAAGAAAGAAAGAAAGAAAGAAAGAGAAAGAAGTAGTGAGGGAAGGAAGGAGGAAGGAAGGAAGAAGAAAGAGGAGAAGGAAGAAAGTAAAGTGGGGTAAGAAGAGAAGAAAGAAAGGAAGGAAGGAAGGAAAGAGGGAAAAGGAGGAAAGAAAGAAAGAGAAGAAAGAGAAAGAAAAGCAAGGAAGAAAGAAAGAGGACTTTATTAAGTATTTGAAGTACAAATGAAAAAGCTAAGAAACTCAAGTTTACAGTTTAATAGGGAGAAATAATATAGGACTTGACACTTTGGTCTGTCAGTTTATAGAGAGTCTTAGTAGGACCATAAGGGAGTAGACTGACATATACCTTCCAGGAACAATGGCAGAAATGATTTGATCATGATACAAGAAATTAAGAGGAAGGGGATGTATGGGGATGTTGGTGAATCTATGGACAAAACCATCGCTAGTGCCCACATGAAATAGTGGGCCAGATGAATTAATAACTTATCTGGAGGGGCTTTTAAGGGGTTAGGCCCAAATCACCAAGAGGATATAGAAGCCAGAATTGGGTTGTGAAATATAATGACAGCAGAAAAAAATAATAGAAGGTCATTAAGACCTGTGCACTATAGGTCTCTGACCTAGAGTAGACAATTAGACTCAGGAACCATGGATCTCAGGAGGCTCTAGGTTCTTTGCTGGGTGTTCAGGGATCAAGGGGAAGGAATGAAAGGTGAGAGGCAGAAAGTGGAGTATAGAGAGTTGGCATCACAGTCAGGAAGATTTAGATTTAATTTCCCCCTCCTGAACATATTAGCTATGTGACCTTGAGTAAATCATTTAACCTCTTTACACCCTTGGGAATTCTCTAAGACTACAAATTGCAGAGAAAATGCTCGTCATCAATAATAGAGAAATGTCTTTACCAGTATCTCCTAGCACAGATGAAATCACAGATCAAATACAAAAGGGATGTGGGGTTGGTAGCAAGGGAGGAAGAAGTCCCATAGAGAAATACAGAGGATTAATTCTAAGCGGAGCAACTCATGCCAAAGAAAATCGAGATTTAAGTCCAATGACCTTTCCCAAAGACAGCCTTTAACTTCGTTCCTTGAGACCAAGTCCCTAGATTATCTCCCATTACAGTAAGTTATCCTGTTTTAGCTGGAGTCTCAGTTGTGTGTCCGGTTCCCCCTGCAGTGGGGTTCTTGACTTGCTACTGTCAACTTTCTGCTGCTCACCCTTCAGTCCCTAATAGAATCAGAGGCTAATCATTAGAGCTGTAAAGGACCTTCAGAGTCATCTAGTCCAACAACCTCATTGTACAGATGAGAGAATTGAGGCTGGGATATGTGTAGAGGCATAGTAAATATGGCCCAGGGAAATGAAGGATGAAGAGGGCTAGTACTTGAATGAAGACCATCCAAGTCAAAGCCTAGTCCTTTCCCCACTATACCAGCTCTCTTTTTCTTAGATATTCTTGAGGACCAACAAGACCTCATCTACCTAGACTCTGCCAACATCATCTGCCATGAGCTGCAATAGTCATCAATTCCCAGAACATCTTGATGCTAACTGCCTGGCTGCCTAGAACCTTGCTCTCCCTCTCCTGTTTTCCTACTCACCTGATGCTACTCTCACCAGATTCACATCTATCCTCCTGACCACCTCCATCTCTATGACACCAAGAAGCACCATCAGTTACTTCTTGTCATATGCCATTGATGCTCCTTTGAGGACTTCCTACTCTTTCCTGGGGCAAGGACCATTCTGCTTTACCTGCCTGCCCTGTACTGACAAATTTATTTAGTCAATGTGTTCCAGTTCAATTTGATAAACATTATTTGTTGCCTATTCTGTGTAAAGCTCAGTGCTATGAATAAGGATAGGATCTGACCTTCTGATTGCATTGGTGTGGGGTACTCTCAGGTTGGAAAACTCTTTGTACCAATGCAGATTGGCACCTTCTCTTCAACTTCTAAAAGAACTGCCTAGAGCCCAGTGAAGTTAAGTGATATGTCAGAAATAGGTCTTCACCTGGGTCTTCTTGGATTTTTTCTGTCTACTACGATATGCTACTAGAACTACAAAAATGAAATTAGTCACAGAGCATCCTTGAGGTACTGACAAACTAATGGTGGACAGAAGACATGTACTCAAATATCCAAAATATAGGATAGGGTGAGAAAAGTAGATGATTAGATTTATTTTCATTTTCAAAATTTGGGAATTGGGTCCCATAACTAGAGAAGGATTGGAAAGGATGAAGTGATATTTCACATCTAAAATATGCAGCAGTGTTAGATCTGAAGTAAGTAGATCTAGGGTTGCACTCTGGCTTCCATATTTACTATGTCTGTTCTTCAGAACAACATTTTAGTTCTTTTAGAAATAGTTTTATTTATAAGTAGCTTTATTTACAAAGTTAGGGAGATGGAGCAGATAATTCCCATGATCATTTTAAGCCTGAAACCCATGATAAACTAAAAAGACATGATGAGTAAAAAGTGGTAAAATAATTTTGAGGAAAGGAAAATAGGGTTTAGGAAATCATAGAAGACTTTATGTGAAGGGTGGCACTTGAACTTCATGTGAGAAGAATTATAGGATTTCAAAAATCTATATAGATGATGTGAGAAGTGGGGAGACCATCTCTGGAATAAGAGTAAAATATGAGCAAAGTCATCAAGATAGAAGAGGTTACACAAGAAATTGGGGGCCCACATACTCTCCTTTAAACAGAACATAAATTGTAGGACTCCAATACTAGGGGAAAAAAGAGTCAATATTTTAAGCAACAAAGAAGCAGTGCACAATTTCAAGTAGATTAGTTATATAACTAGCCTTGGATTAAGAAGATGGCAGTGTATGGAGAGTGGATTAGAAAATGAAAACAGTGGGATTTGAGAGACCAATTAGGAGACTATTCTAGCCATCCAAGAAAGAGGTAATGAAAACCAGACCTAGGGTTGTTTTCATGGCGATAGAGAGAAAATGATTATAAAAGAGAAACATTGTGGATTACTTTGTGACTCATCAGATTTAGGGGTGAGGGTATAGGAAGAATCAACAAGAAGTATGAGGCATCAGGCTGGGGAAAACTGAAATAGTAATGTCAACAGAAATATAGAAGTGGGAAGGAAGGGGAGTTTGGGGTAGAGTGGGGGGCATACAGGGAATAATAAATTTGGTTTTGGAATCATTGAGTCTGAGGTTTCAATGGGACTTTCAGGTACAGATATTTGGCGAGTGTTTGGAAAGATTGATCTGGCACAGAGGAAAAAGTTAGAGTTGGAGATAAAGATTTGGGAAGCATGTATATAGAACTAATGATTAAAGGAAGCCACAAGAGTCAATGGTAGAAAAGCAATCATCCCTACTCTAAACTGACAGCTGTCCTTTGAGGCCTGGTAATGAGAGAGATGTAAAATCCCTGAGTGTTTTCCTATGCCTTCTAGAAGCATCCCAGGCCACAAAGGACCTAGATAAAGGATAACTCTGGCTGAAGTCACTGTATCAGTAAGAACTGAATAGCCTGGACAACACAGGGCCTAATACTGAGAAACAGAGAAAGCATTCAGTGTCCACGAGCACCTTTTAATTGGAAGAAGGAAAGAAAGGAAGACTTCTCAAATTTCCCTTCCAAAAAAAAAAAAATAGAAAGCACATACACAAACACATAGTCTACTTTCCTCATGGGACCCAAGTAGGACTCAAGAAGTGTGAAATTGTCTAGGGCTAAATGGAAAAATTTCCATTGGAATTCTAAAAAAAAAAAAAAAAATCACTGAATAGGGGAAAGCATAGCTAGACAGCAGTTTCTTTGGCAAAATCCTATACAGGCTCCAACTTCTCTATGACTTTCCTGAAAAGTAATGTCTAGAATTAAATTCAGCACTCCTGATACGTTCCAATCAAAGAAAAGAGGAAAGAAATGATCCTATCCTATCCCTCTGGAAACTATACCTCTCAGTGCAGTCTAGGATGATGGCAAAATCAAAAACAAAAACTGAAAATTTTAATAAACTCCAGAATCAATAAGGAAATTAAGATTGAAGAGAGCCCCTGAGGCCAGGTGTGAGCCCAGGTTTTCCTGACTCGAAGTCCAGTCCTCTAACCATTGCACCACACTGAATGAATGCCTGTTAGAGATGGCACAGAAGGGATCCTTGGTAAGCTTCAGATTGGACAATTTTGCCTCTGAGGTCTGTTCCAGCTCTTTGATTTGATGACTCATGTTGGGGTGGCACACTGTGTCTCAGTCCAAGGAAGAATCTCTTAATAGTTTCATGTATGGGGCAGCTAGGTGGCACAGTGGATAAAGCACCAGCCCTGGATTCAGGAGGACCTGAGTTTAAATCTGATTTCAGACACATGATACTAACTAGCTGTGTGACCCTGGGCAAGTCACTTAACCCTCATTGCCCCACAAAAAAAAAAGTTTCATGTATTCTGTTGTCAGACTTGACAGTTGTCAGAAGGCTGCCCTCTTACCTAGATGGACAATGTGCATGGTATAGAACAAAGGGCACAGATCTTGGAGTCCAGAAAAGTGTCTGAGCTATGGCTATGCCTGGTATTAGTAGGGTGACTATGGTCAATGCACATCATCTCTCTATATTTCAATTTCCTCATTTTTTAAATGGGCATAATACTATTAACAAGACCTATATGCAGAGTTGGTACATGAGAAGCAGTGTTAACCTTTAATGGCTATGGAAATTAAAGCTAGATATTCCAGACCTGAAATTAGGAAAATTAAGTTCAAATACGGTCTGAGACAATTACTAGCTGTGTGACCCTGCGCAAGTCATTTAGCCTCTTTCTGCCCCCATTTTCTCTTCTGAAAAATGGAGGAGGTAATAACCCCCACTTCCCAATATTGTTGTATGGATCAAATGAAGTCATATTTGTAAAGCCCTTTGCAAACATTAGGGTGCTGAACAAATACCTGAAATGGCCTGAAGTCAGAAAGATCTAAGTTCAAAATCTACCTCATCCATTTATTAGATGTGTGATCGTGGGCAAGTCATTTGATTTCTGTCTGCTTCAAGTCCTCTTTTGTAAAATGGAAATAACAACACCTATCTTCGAGGGTTATCATGAGAACAAAGTGAAATAATACTTCTAAAGCACTTTGCAAACCTTAAAGCTTCCTAAAAATTAAAACTATCCAGAAGGGATATGGGCTTCATAAAAAAGTGAGCTCTGATCCTAAAAGCTGTTTAACAGAAGTCTGGTGACTACTTGTTGGTGATATTGTGAAGGGGATTGGTACTTGGGTGCAGGTTACACTAGATACCCTCTGAGGTCCCTTAGAACTATAAAATTCTATGTTTAAGGTCATTTTCAGTTCTGATAATTCATGTTCTAAGTTTTTTGTTTGTTTGTTTTCCCCTCTCACATTCAAATTCTAAGCCCCGTTAGTAGTTCTGAAATTCTTTAAGAACTCTGATGAGTCCTGCTGATTCTCAGCAAGAAGGTTCCCCAGATACTGGGCCTATCATATATAGGTGGCACAAGGGGCACAACAATCATTAGACTTAGTTTCAGGAAAATTTTGAATCTGATCACTCACTAGATGTGTGACACTGGGCAAGTCTCTTGACCCCCCACTCAGTGTCAGTTTCTTCATCTGTAAAATGAGAATAGTAATAGTACCTCACTCCCAGGGTTATTGAGAGGATCAAATGAGATACCATGTTTAAAGTGCTTTGCAAACTTCAAAGCTCTGTTTAAATGCTAGCTATTATCAAGAAATTGTTGTTGAAAGGAGGTAGTGGAGACCTCAGGTGACCAACTTTCATTCCTTCCTGACTGTGCTTTTGACTTTCTCATGCATCAGATATAGTTTCACCCTGGAACATCCCTTAGCACCTGATACCTCTACCATGACACTCACCTTCTCCCATTGCTAAATTTCTCTCAGGTTTTCCTTTGTATTATTTTCCCATGAACCTTTGGAGAGGGGTCCAGGATGACCAATCTTCTTTCTCCTCCCAGCAGTACTTCTGACTTCTACACCATGCTCATCCTCCACCCCCAGACTTCATTTCACACACACACACACACACACACACACACACACACACACACACACACACACACACACACACACTCCCTTTTTAGTTCACTTTTTGTGTGTTCACTTTCCCCAGTAGAATGTAAGCTCCTTGAAGCCCGGGACTATCTTTCTTTTTCTCATCTTTATATCCCCGGTTCTCCACACATGGCCTGGCACATAGTAAGCACTCGATCAATGTCTGTTGCTTGCTTATTTCCTTGCAAAAACACCTGCATCTCAACTTGACCCAGCTTGGCTAGAATAAATAAATATTTATTGAACACCTATCATGTAAGAGACTACCATACTGGTCTTGGTAGCTGAACATGCTTCCACAAATTCAGGAAAGCATAAACCAAAGCTCTGACCAGGGAGGCCTCCAAGCAAAGCATACTGGGCAAGTCATGTTTGCCAATCCCTCTTGGAGCCACCAATATTTACTAATTGCAGGGCTGGCATTTGGGTAGTGCCAGGTGCTGAGGGCCTGGCCTTCGCCCAGCCCCACACAGAGCTCATCAAACTCTCATTACTGAGCCCACTGAATTGTGTTGCCATAGCCTCTGATTCCAACATTAAGGTCCTTTAAAAAAAAAAATGATATCCCACTTCCAGCTCCTCCAATCTCATCTAACCAAGGGAGGTCTCCTTTGCTGCCCACAAATCCCAGGATCTCAGGATATTATAGTGCCAGAACTGGCAGAACCCTTGGAGATTATCTAGGACAAGCCCTTTCATTTTATGGAATAAAAAAGCCAGACTGAAGAAAGGGTATGGGGTTTGCCCAAGTTTATACAGTGAGTCAGTAGCAGATATAAACTCCTGATTCCTACCCCAGAATTCTTTCTACCATGTGCTAATTGTCCATTTTTCTTTTTTTCCTCTTTGAATAGCCCTGAAAATCTGCTTGTATCCACTGACTCCAGGTGGTTAAAAACAAATCAGGTCTTGTTCCTGAAAAACAAAATACAACCTCCCTTATTCTTTTTTGAGCTTTCCTTGAGGCTCTGTATCTGGGAAGGACTAGAAGGTTTTGCTTCAGGAAAAACAGATATACCTGAGAGGCAGTCTAATGCTCTTTGGAAAAGAGAATAGTATTTCCTTCCTACCCTGGGCAGAGCAAACCATGGATGGGAGTGGGAAACCAGGCCACGCTTGCTTTTCCTTTCTCTGTCTCTGTCTCTGTCTGTCTCTCTCTTTGTGTGTGTGTCTCTCCCCCTCCCTCCCTTACTTTCCTCCCCCCTCCCCCCTCTCTCCCTCACACACACACACACACACACACACACACACACACACACACACACACACCACCACCACCACCACCACCACAACCACCATGACCACCAAGCCCAGGGCTAGGTGGCTTTTTCCAAAATAAGCTTTTGGCCACACCAGCCTTAGACTCCGGCCTCATTCTACTGGCCTTGGCAATTGCTCCTGCCATAGTATATTTTTATCATGTGCTGAGAAAAGGAGGGATGGGACTGGCAGGAGGAACAAGGACCCTCTCCAAGCTCACAGCCCCATAAATCAGGTTGTTTTCTCATTACAGACTACTATTGTGGACAGGGCCAACATGGAAGACAGGATACAACCTCTTCTGAGTGAGGGAAGATCTGATTCTTTTCCCTTCCACCTGCAAGATAGCTTCTACAAAAAACCCATAATTTGCTTAAAATCCATAACACTAAAGTCATTTCTGTTAGACAATGAGCTGAGGATCTCGAGGAGTCTTTGATGTCATTTGAGAATTGATGTGCGGCCCCTTAGAAAGAGTACTGAAGTGGGAACCAGAAGACCAGGTTTAAATCTTTTCTTGGCCTCTTTCTACTTAAGCGATGATGGATTAGTCATTTATCCTCTCTGACCCTCAATTTCCCCACATGCAAAATGAAGAGGTTAGACTAAATCATCTCTAAGATCCTTTCCAACTCTACAATGAGTCTATTTTAAAATGCTATGTTGTTAACATTCTGTGCTTTTAAGCATCTATGCTTTGAAATTTATTTAATTATAAAGCTCTAATATTAGGTAAATCTATGATTAGATAATTCTAAGATTCTGTCATTCAAGTAGTCTATAATATTAATGTTGTAAGAGTCTGTTTCTAAGTTTCTGCAAAATGTTATTTGGAAGAATGACAAAATCCCAGCATGTTAGTCTTGAAAGGAATCTTGGCTGAGATCTAGTTAAGCATTGGTACCTGAACAATAATATTATCATAGCATCTCTGATCAGGGGCTATCCGGCATCCACCTGAGAACCTTCAGTGTTGGAAAACTTCTTCCATCTGACTGTGAAGGTCCATTGCAAATTTGGGGACATTTAACTGTTAGTATTTTTTTTTCCTATCAAATTCAGAACACATTTAATCCCCTTTCCACAAATACTATAAGGCAGATATAACATCCCCCTTATATCATCTTGGTTCCAAGATAAACACCTCCAATTTCATCAAGTAATCCTTTCATCCAGGGTCTTCAATCCTTTCACCATCCTTGTTGTCTTCTTCAGGACATGCATCAGTTTGCCAATGTCCATCTCTTAAAAATGGCAGCTGGATGCTGAAATGTATGTGGAGAAATATGTACATTAATGCACTATTGTTAAAATTGTGTACTGGTCTAAATATTTTGGAAAACAATCTGAAACTATTCCCAAAGGGCCACAAAATTGTGTATACCCTTTGATCCAGCAATAACACTACCAGACCAATATTCCAAAGAAATCAAAGAAAAAGGAAAAGGAACTTTCAAGTGTCTGAATTTGGATTTGAATTCAGGTCTTCCTAATTCTAGGTCTAGGTTTCTATTCCTAGTGCCACTTAAATGGCTAGGAAATTTGTCTAATGTGCTGAAATCAAGATGAACTATATCTCCTATGTTTCTCTGCTCTGTTTATCTAAAAGGGAAAAGAGATTAGTCTGGAATGACCTACTCAAGAATAAGCCACAGGGCTTCTTCAATTAATGATCAGCACTTCCCTTTCTAAAGGCTCAAAAAATATTCTTTTTATTACAGAATACAGAAGTTTACCAGGATTTTGTCAAACTTGTCGGATCCTGGTTCAAAAATTTCCATCCTTAAAAAAAAATGACAGTGACCGCTGTACTCTAGTCCTTAAATTCCCTTTTGAAGTTTCTACAAACTTTCAAACCCTTCAAAGTAGCAGCAGCTCAGCAATTCCATCCACTATTTCTGTTTGTTTGTTTTGTCTGTTTGTTTTCCTGTATACTAGAATATAGTCTGTAAAGGCTTGGTGATCTGAATTTATTGAGGACACCAAGTTGAGCTTGAAGCTTCTACTCACATATATTGCATTTAAACAACCTGTTAAACATTTTTGGATCTATCCCACAATTCCAAAATTTGTTCATCTTATAATAAAAAAGGGGAAAAAAGGAAAATTTAAGTTGAATACTGCTATCTTCCTTCCGTCATTTTATCAGTGTTTGTTTCTATTCCCAAAACATCAGTGTCATCCTCTCTTGATCTTGTTTGCCCTCAACACAATGAAAATAGGCCCCTTTGCTGTGCATAGCAATCATCACTGGCTTATTCTGAGCTTTAGTCTTCTTATAAGACCTTCCTCAGCATCCAAATCTATCTCTTTAAGCATTTCCCCTTTTTCTCCCTTATTAGAATTGTTTCTGATGGTGTTGTCAGATTTCCACTCTTGAAAGAATCCTATCCCTTTTGGGTCTGTTTCCCTAGATAGAATTTTAAGTCAAAGCATATTCCCCTTCCTTTCTGAGAACTCTGAAATCAGCTCTCCTAAAATTGAGGTTGCATGTCAGACCCTGCCCTCCTTATTTATCAAGAGCTCTATGACTGAGTGATCACTTTCTGTCAAGGCTCCCATCAATTCTACTTCAAAAATATTTTCTCCTTATGGGTTATTGCTTCTTCCCCCTTTTGAAGAATTAAACTATCCTTAAAATGAGACAAGAATTTATTAGTTTCTCTGCTTTCCGCAGAGAGTTCCAACAAACATCTAGATGGCTGAAGTTTCCCATGACTAATAAAGCATGTCTCTTTAGCCAGTTTATGGTCTTGTGTTCTAGTTCCTGAACTCATCATCTATTTCTTCCTCTTGCCCAGGTGGCTTTTAGTTTATTCTTACCAATATTCCTCCCTCTGGATACCTACTGTCATTCACAGATGTAGCATGATGATACCTTCAGATAACACATTCTAATATCACTTTTACTGAATCTGTTCCTTTGAAATATGATATTCCCTTCCATGCGATGTTGTAAGAAGAATTGCAAAGAGAGCTAACTTCATTTTTAAATTTTTTAATAAACATTTTTATTTAAAGTTTTGAGTTCCAAATTATAGTTCTCTTTCCCTCCCTCCCCTCTCTCCTCCCTGAGTTGGTAAGCAGATATAGGTTATACATGTGCAATAATGTAAAACATTACTGAATTAGTAATTTTACATAAGAAAACTAAAAAAAATGAAAGAAAGTAAATAAAAAATGGCATGCTTCAGTCTCTGTTCAATCAATATTAGTTCTTTCTTTGGGGGTGGAAAATATGCTTCATCAGTAGTCCTTTGGGATTGTCTTAGATCATTGTATTACTGAGAAAAGTTGTCATCCACCTATCTTCTTTGAATAATATTGCTGTCACTGTGCACAATATTCTCCTGGTTCTGCTCACTCCACTATTTATCAGTTCATATGAATCTTTACAGGCCTTTCTGAAATCATCCTGCTTGTCATTTGTTAAGGCACAATAATATTCCATCACCATCATATACCACAGCTTGTTTAGCCATTTCCCAATTAATGGACATTCCTTTGATTCCCAAATTGTAGAGAGCTGCTATAAATATTTTTATAAGTAGGTCTTTTTTCTCTACTTTTGAATGTCTTTGGAATGTAAAACTAGCAGTAGTATTGCTGGATCAAAGGTTATGCAGTTTTATAGCCCTTTGGGCATAGTTCCAAATTGGAGAGCTAACTTCAGAGTTGGAAGACCTGACTTCAAGTCCTAGACTTGGGATGAAATCCCCAAGTATAATAACATGTACTCACTATCCCCAAGTACAACAAATGGGCAATCTTCTTGACTTCTCAATGCTTCATGGGAACTTTTAAATGCTCTAGTTGCCAACAAGTTACAGGTCTGTATTGGCATAGGGCTTTCCTTCATTGGCAGTTCCTTATACCAATTAAATTATAGGTTTAGTCCAAAAAAAGAATATAGATTTTAATTTTCATATTGTGATTATGAATCATGTCCTTCCTCCTCCCAAACTGTCTTGTTGATATGAATCAGATAAAGATTTCATTTTTTGATAGATATCTGAGACCAAGGATTTATTGCTTCTTCTTGCATACTCTCTTTTCTTCTCCCTCTGTTATAACTGCTATTCTTTGTGGAAGCTAGCTTTACAGACATATGCCAACATTTTTATCTTTCCTCCTGCCTTTTCAATTTAAAGTCATCTTGGAATTAAAGTTTTCAGACATATAATTTTATTGGCCCTCATTAGATGTATTCCATCCTAGGCAAGAGATTGTCATTCCTATATCATCAGCTACGGCCCAGAAATCCAAATGATATTCTCAGAAACCATATTCTTAACTATTCATTCATATTCAAAAATTGATTTTCTTTTCTGAAGGCCCTGATTTGTTAAGTGTATGATCTTGGGCAACTCACTTTACTTCTTAAACTCAGGTGGGTTTTTTTTTCCATATATAAAATGGGAATAAGAATATTTGAGCTACCTACCTCACAGAATTTTGTGGGGAAAGTACTTAAAATGTTAGAATCAGATGTCTAGAACTGAAGCGGATTTCAGGTGCCTTAAAGTCTAACCTCTCATTTTCAGATGAGGAAAACGAGGGTGAGAGTGCATAGGTGGCTTGCCCAGGGTCACCTAGCTAGTAAATGACAGAGAGGGGTTTTGAATGCAGGTTTTCCTGACTCCAAGCCCAGTACTGTATCTAATGTACCACAGACTTATAAATGCTCAAACCTTGAATAAGTCATTCATTCATTAACTCAGTCTGTCTGTCTGTTCTCTCTCCCTTACACACACACACACACTATATATATATATATATATATATATATATATATATATATATATATATATATATATATATATATATATATATATATGAAAGAGAGAGAGAGAGAGAGAGAGAGATGGCAGCAAGGTGGTACAGTGGATAGAACACTGGGCTTGGAATCAGGAAGACTCATCTTCATTAAGTTAAATCTGGCTTCACACTCTGTGTGACCCTGCACAAGTCAGTTTACCCTTTTTGTCTCAGTTTCTTCATCTATAAAATGAGCTAGAGAAGGAAATAGCACACCATTCCAGTGTCATTGCCAAGAAAACACCATATGGGATCATGAAGAGTCAGACTCAACTGAAATGATTGAACAACACTATAAAATATGGTGTGAAGAGGCCTGGACTTGGAGTTAGGAAGACTGATTTAAATGCAGCTATTGATACCTGCATGCTGTGTGATTCTAGGTAAGACACTTAACCTCTAAATGTCTTAAGTGACTCCTTAGGACTTACAGTAGAAGAAGGTTCCCACACTGATAAAATTACAGATCCTTTACATAGCCATGTACGTATGAAAGACAATATTGGCTCTAAGGAAATTAAGGCATAAATGGCAAAAGCCTTGTTCTTAAAACATAATGGGCTGTGAGAATCATATACACAAATAACAAGGAAGAGTGAGATATTTGTGAAGGAGAGATTCAGGGTGATAGAAGAATTTTGAGGAAAGGCAGATCAAAATCAAGCTCTAGAATTAATAAACTCATACATGTCTTGGAAATTGGAGCATTTGTCCTTTTCCAGTGGCTCCCCTCGAGTTCTTCTCAACAATTATATGCACAGATCCTTTCAGTACCCAAGGATGGAGTTCATATGGGCCAGGTCACTGGAACTCATCAAGGGTAGATAGGAACTTTCTTCTTGTCTCCCACCCTACCAGGGGTTTCAGCTCCTCACTACGTATTCCTATTCTGTTCCTTCAGGTCCAAAGATCATAATCCCTGTCAAAACATGGAATCCTGGGTGAATGAAAAATAATCCTCTTATTTGGTATTACTAAAGCAATCAACAATCAATTGATTGGCCAATTATCAATTTTAATCAATCAAGCAATCAATTACTAAAGGAAGCAAAAGACACTTATTAAGTGCCTAATATGTACTAGACACTGTGCTAAGTGATGGCGATATGGGGCAAAAGCACTATGTAATAAATTATTATTATTATTATTAATCACTTCTGTTTCTGTACTGTGTTCCCCTTTTTGTAATCTATTATGTAATTTCATCTTTATGAGATCACTCTAAGATTTTTGGAAGTGGAGCATCTTAAGAAAAACAGATTACAGAAAAGAAAGATCAGTGTGGTCTGGGAGAACATAGGAAAGGATTATGGGACAATACTATTTTAAGCTAAAAGAGACCTTAGAAATCATCCAGTCCACCTTCTCTTTCAATTTTCCAGAGGAGTAAACTGAGAACCATAGGGTACAATAGGTTTTCCAAGCATCATCCAGATAATAACTAGCAGAACCAGGACTTGAATCCAAAAGCTCCAACAAAAAATTGATTTTATCTGTTTAAGTGACTGTTGGAATAAACTCAGTCTAGTCAAGAGTTTCCCTGTGAAGTCAGAGTCAGTCAATAAACATTTATTAAGTGATTATGATGTGCCTGGCAATTAAGTAAGCACTGAAGATACAAAGGAAGGCAGAAATCAGTCCCTTCCCTCAAGGAGCTCACAATCTAACGGGAGAGACAACATGCAAACAACTCTGTATAAACAAGCTATATACAGTATAAATTGGAAATGATCAATAGAAAGAAAGCATTTAGAATTAAGAGGAATTGAGAAAAGGTTCCTGTAGATGGTGGTATTTTAAATGGGACTTGAAGGAAGACAGAAGAGCCAGGAGTTGGAAGGGAAGAGGGATAACACTCGAGTCACTGGGGACACCCAGAAAAAATGCTTGGAGGCAGGAGATGGGGTGCCTTGTTTGAGAAACAGTAGAGAGGTAAGTGTTACTTAACTGCAGAGTACATGTTGAGTTGAAAGGTCTAAGACTGAAGGAGTCAGATTACAAATGGCTTTAAATGACAAACAGAAGATTTTATGTTTGATCCTGGAAGTGATAGAGAAACAGTGAAGTTAATAGGGTGGGGAAGAGGATGAGTAGGAGTGGGGCATAGTCAGAACTGTGCTTTAGGAAGATCACCTCCCTTCTATCTCCTCCTCTCAAAATTCTGTTTCTTCAAAGTACAGCTCAAATATCATCTCTTACCATGAACCTCCCACCTCTGATACTTACTTACTCTCTGGTTTTCAGTTTCCTCTTCTGTAAAATGGGGCTGATGCCTATAAGTATCAATTTTGCAGGAGTATTGTGACAATCAAATGAGGCAACAGGAAAAATCCTTTATAAAACCTATGAGTAGTATAAAATATTGGTTATTAATATTAACTTTTATTCATTGACCAATCTATCTGAAAATTATATTTTTCTAATCTGACATGATAGAAATTTGTACTCTTATTTTGCACAATCCAATTCTATTACTCTGTTTACCAACTTATCTTCCCTATTAAAGTAGAAGCATCCTGCTGGTCCTATGATTTTACAACAGGTGTTGCATTTAGATTCTTCTTATCTTATCCCCATTGTAAAGTATATTGACTGAGATAGCTTTAGATAGCCTTAGACTAGAAAAGACCCTGGAAAGACTGTCAGAATAAAAAGGGATCCAAGAAACAGAATTTAGGATAGTTGAGATTAGGAATCTTAAAATTCATCTCATTTAACTTGTTCATTTTAGTCAAGTCAAGAAATCAAATTGACCACCATTTATTAATCACCTACTATGAGCCAGGCAGTGCTAACTACTGAAGATATAAAGTAAGAGGGGAAAAAACATTCCTGCTGCCAAGGACTTTACAGTCTAATAGAGAAAGACAACACACAAACAGCTATGCGGTCCTCAATAAATTCTGATTGACTCAATGGCTGGACAAGAGTCAGAGAAGGGTTCAAAGTAAAGACAATAAACTGGAGGAAAATGGGAGCTAAATTGGGAGCTAAATTATGGAAAGTCTGAAACATCAAGGTGAAGACATTGGACTGCATCCTTAGGATAATAAAGAGCCATCATACCATAGAAGGTTCTGAGCACTAGAATTAGAATTAAAGGAGACAACATAGAAATTTAACATAGCATAATGTGTGAGTATTGAGTTGGCCTCAGAGTCAGGTAGACCAGAGTTCAAGGGTTACTTCTTTTTATCTTTTTTAATTTTTTGTAAAGCAATTGGGGTTAAGTGACTTGCCCAGGGTCACACAGTTTGTAAGTGTGGAAAGTGTCTGAGGCCGTATTTGAACTCAGGTCCTCCTGAATCCAGGGCCAGTGCTCTATCCACTATGCCAACTAACTGCCCCAAGGGTTACTTCTGATTCTGTCACATACTGGCTATGTGACTATGGAAAAATCACTTACCCTGTTAATGCCCTGGAGACCCTCTAAGACTGTTAATTGTAGAGCTTTTGGCAATCTGCATTGCTTGAGGGAGTTTCCTATCCTAATGAAATCCTAAATCTGGGTTAAAAAGAAAGAGAGTGTGTGTGTGGGGGGGAGGGATGGAGGAAAGAAGGAAGGAAGGGAGGAAAAGAGAGAAAGAGAGAGAAAGAAAGACACAGAAAGAAAGGAAGGAAGGAAGGAAGGAAGGAAGGAAGGAAGGAAGGAAGGAAGGAAGGAAGGAAGGAAGGAAGGAAGAGGAGTAAAGTGTGATGAAAAAGCCTTTCTTTATTAAGGAGATCTGGGTTCCAATCCCAGCTGGTCATTAACTTTCTGAATCCCTCTGGGCAAATCAATGGTGGATTTTTTTTTCTTTTTCTTTTCTTTATTTCATTCTTTCTTTATTTATTTACTGGATCTCTTTTCCCTAACTCCATAAAATGATGGGGAAGGATTAGATATCATCAAAGCCTCCTTCCAGCACTAGCATTCTAGGCATCTCATTTGTGCCCTACAGCAATCCTATAAAGTAGTGATGATAAGTATTATTATTGCCATTTTGCAGATAGGACATTGAGGTTAAGAGATGAGGTGACTCTCCCGTGGCAACACGAATAGTAAATAAAAGTAGATTAGACTTGATTCTTCTGATTCCAAGTCTGGTATGCTTTCCACTAGCCTATGCTGCATTAGTGGTGATAATAAGGAGGAGGAGGTTTGCAAACAATGAGGAGCTATTTTTCCTCTAAGAAGAAAAATATAGTTGGCAATTGCTGCAGCTTGACATTGGAATACTCATAAACTGTAGCTCTTGAATACCTTGTGAGATGTCTGTCCTATTGATCTTGCTCAGCTTATATTTGAAATAGAGTTCCCTCACTCAGAACTGTATCGATTGGGGTTTTATGGCGTTTCACACCCTAATCCAGAATAGAGTTTTTCTAATGCATGATTGCATAAATAAATTACTGATCCTGAGCCAGGAATATGTCTGATATGTCTGTAGCAATGCACAGACATCATTGAAAGCTGCCTGTCACAAATAAACCACTGATACTTTATTCCACCCATAATTGGGCCAAAGGAGAAGCAGATGGTGATCGATTTTGAACGTCCACATATTATGACAATAGGGAAGTGAGATGTTATATTGACTCTATGACAGCTCATGAAAATTGAGGCCAATAGTCAAGAGCCTATGCTTGGAGCCCAGATGGATGATGAGATGTCCATCCCATTGGAATGGGATTTTTCAAATCTCTAATTCTTTGTTGCTAGCCAGATATTATTCAGACCTAATACCTGGAAGGGCACAATCTATGTTTATAATTGTCCTTTTAGATGCATAGATTCATAGAATGACTGAGCTAAAAGGGACCACAGAGACCAGAAAGTCCAAGTCCCTCATTTTGTGGGCAGAGAAAGTCAAGCCCAGTAATGTCAATGGACTTGTCCCAGGTATCATAACAATTTAGTGACAGAGCTAAGCCCAGAACCTAAGTATCCAGATTTGACAAAATTTGTGGATTTCCTGAATTATCTGGGTAATTGTGCCTGTTTAGAACTGCCCATGAAGGAGAGTAAGATCCATTTTCATCAGTCAAAACCAATTTCATTGCAATCTGGCTAGGTTTTCTTTATTCAACTCTACCTCTCCACATCATAAAATATTTTTTTTTTCTCAGAGTTGGAAGGGGCATTGGAGGGTATTGTGGTATGGTGAATAGCAGGCTAGAATTAAAGTTGATGCTAGTAAGAAGGCATAGAGATGGTAGATGGAGTGCCCTGTGAGTGGAACATCCACTAGGCTAGTATGGAAGGATCACACAGTGAATGGAAGGGAATAATGTATAAAAAGAATAGAATGGGCAGGGACCAGGTTGTTCAGATATCCATATAACTAACAGTATAAATTTATCTTATAAATGATAGAGAACCATTTAATTTTAATGAGTTGGGGAGTGATGAGATCAGACTTATTTTTTAATTTTTTAAATTTTTTTTAATTTTAATTTTTTTCACTTAGTAGTATTTTCCCCAATTACATGTAAAGATAGTTTTCAACATTCATTTTGTAAAATTTTTGAATTCCAAATTTTTCTCCCTCCATCCCTTCCATTCCCCTCCCTAAGACAGCAAGCAATCTGACATAATTTATATATTTATGATCATGTTAAACATATATCGACATTAGTTGTGTTGTGAAAGAAGAATCAGAACAAAAGGGGAAAACCATGAGAAAGAAAAATAAAAAGACACACAAAAAAGTGAAAATAGTATTCCTTGATCTGCCTTCAGACTCCATAGTGTTTTCTTTGGATATGGAGAGGAATTTCCATCATGACTCTTTTGGAATTGTCATGGATCATTGTATTGCTGAGAAGAGTTAAGTATATCACAGTTGATCATCACACAATGTTGCTGTTACTATGTATAATGTTCTTCTGGTTCTGCTCACTTCACTCAGCCTCAGTTCATATAAGTCTTTCCAGGATTTTCTGAAATCCACCTGCTCCTCATTTCTTATAGTACAATAGTATTCCATTAAATTCATATATCACAACTTTTTCAGCCATTCCCCAGTTGATGGGCATCCCCTCAATTTTTAATCCTGATTAGATTTATAATTTAGAAAAATCACATTGGCAGTTGTGTGAAAGATGGATTAAAGAGGAGAGAAATTTGAGGCAAGGACACTAGACTATTTCAGCAATCCAGGTAAAAGTTGATTAAATTTCTGAGCTAAACTGGTGGTTGTATGATTGGAGAGTGGGGTGAGAGGGAGAAAGTATGTGAAAGACTTTTTTGGACATGACAAAATGTGGCTACTGAGTTATTTTATATATGGAGGGAGTTAGAGTGAATTTTTGAGAATGACACACAGACCAGAAAATAAAATAACCAACTTATTTGTGGTTGAATAAATGGTTCAAGACATAAGTTTATCTTTAGGCTCACTGAAAACATCCTTGGTACAACTCCAGTAGTATATAGGACAACATAGATGCTATATACTTCACCGTGTTCTCATTTTATTATGCTTTTCTCTACTAGATCTCTATATTTTGAAAGCTTTTTTTTCCATGTACCTTAGAAATTGTGTTTGGATCAGATCAGTTAGGTGGTACAATGGGTAGGGTACTAGACCTAGAGCCAGAAAAACCTTACTCCAAATACTCCCTTAGATATGTGACCTTGGGAAAGTCACTTAACCTCTGTTTGTCTTGGTTTCCTACTATGAAGTGTAACAGTTGAAAGGAGGTAAACTGAGGTACAAAGTTCCAACCATGATAGATTTATTGGCAAAGCATGAATCTACAAATAAATAGGATTTCAAGCTCTTCAGTAAGCTGAGACCCCAAATGAGTTTTCTTTAATAGGTTTTAGGGAGTTTAAAATAAGGAACAGAACAGGGTAGATGATGGCATGGCATAACTGAGGCATGAAGAGCAATATGATTGGTCAGATGTATGATAACAAAAGGATCCTGATGACCCTTTCCTTCCTCTCTGTGGCTAGGATGTTCTCATTGTTTGAGTCCAAGTGCAAAAGAGTGGGCCAGACTTTTGGAAATCAAACCAGGCATTCTTGAAGCATAGCTTGGTGGTGTAAAGATATTAGATCTGACTCTCTTGTGTTTACAAGTATCTCCCAAGGTCAGCTAATTTCTTGAGGCAAGAATAGATCAGTGATTAGCAGGAGATTTTTATTTTTAAACTTAACCCATTTACAGACCAACTGAATTCTGAACCTAGTTCAGAGACAAAGAACCATGACATAGGCAGTTACAGGATAAAATAAATTAATTATAAATAGGAACAAAAAGTACATGATGCAGGATCAATTTTAATCTTCTCAGTGCCTACCTCCCAGCATTGTGGTGAAGATAAAATGAGATAATATTCATACTTTTAAATGAATTAAAATGAAGATAAAATGAGATAATATTTATACTTTGCAAACCTTAAATCTATTATCATACATTAATAAATAATATTATTATTGTTATTGTTATTAGCATTACTACTACTACTACTACTACTACTACTACTACATTCATCAAGTCACCAGAGTCCAAATAGGGTGGTTTCAACTCCACTCTTACTTAAATATTCCATATGGCAGTATCTATTAAATAACATTTTTCTTATTCTTTCATGTGTGAATGAACTAGATATCCACTTGGGTCCCTTCCAATTCTCGAAGTCTGTGAATCGGTGATGATCAGCATAGTTATCGGCAGATATGGAGGAAAGGGGAAATCTATAAAGCTCCACTATTTAGGGAAAGCTAAGGGGCTTCTAATAAGGGGTCCCACATCTGTCTGGGGCCCTGAGCAGATCCATAAGAGATCCCAAACCTCAGGGAACTGAAGACACTACTTGGTCTGTGCTGTCAGAGAGCTAGAGATTGGGAGACGAGTACTTGTTATAAGGTAAAGGTATCTTTGGATATGTCTCTTCCTCTGCCAGCTTGGAATGAGGCTACAGAATCAGGGTCAAGCCCAATTTGAGTCTAGGTCTCAGGAACCAAATGACCAGAGTCAGAATGATTACTAGAATCCCAGCTCCCTGGGTAAAAACATTCTCTCAGTCCTAAACTGAGCCCTTTTCCCTGGAACAGCCAATATTCACTTTTTATTCCTCCTCAAACATCCTGATCTCCAAGTATCTCAATTTTCTCAATTCTTATACCTTTCTTCTCCTATCTACCCTAACAATTCACAGGGAAGTTCATATCTTAGAACTCACCATTACCCTGAACTCTACTACCTCCATTATTTTAAACATAAATTTCTCTATCTCTGCCTGTGGCTGTTTCTATGTCTGTCTCTGTCTCTATATCTCTCTGCCTGTCTCTCTGTGTCTGTCTCTGTCTCCCTCTTGTTTCTGTCTGTCTGTCTCTTTCACTCTCTCCTTCTGTCTCTCTCTGTCTCTCTCTGTTTCTCTCTCTGTCTCTGTCTGACTGGCTGTCTCTCTCGTTCTTTGTTCTTTGTCTCTTCTCTGTCTCTGGATCCATGTGTTTCTCTTTCTGTCTGTCTGCCTGTTTCTCCTTGTCTCTCTGTCTTTCTTTCCTCTCTCTCTCTCTCTCTCTCTCTCTCTCTCTCTCTCTCTCTCTCTCTCTCTCTCTCTCTCTCTCTCTCTCTCTCTGTCTCTGCCTCTCTCTGTCTCTGCCTCTCTCTGTCTCCACCTTTTGTTTCTCTGTGTCTCTCAGTGTCTCCCCTCTTTCTCTGTCTTTCTCTCCTCATAATTATACCTATGTCTTCTAATCTTATAAAACCTTTGTTTTGTCCTTATAGCAACCTCTCCAAGAGTTCTTGAATTTGGGGCATATATGAACTTGCTTTTTAAAAATATATTGTGATAAACAAACTTCAATAAAATTGGTTTCCATCATGATCTTAAATATTTTGTTTTATGCATTTAAAAACATCATCTGAGAAGAAATTCTGGTAATAGGCTTCACTCGCCTGGCAAAGGGGTCCATGATGCAAATTAGGTTAAGAATTTATGCTCTAGTCCCTCCATTCTTCCCTGGCTTCTGAGTCTATCATTCCTTTTTGGGTCCATTTTTTTTTCCTCAGACACATCCCAATAACTTATCAGTTTAGACAAGACACTGTCCTCCCAACCATAAGACCCTTGACCTCTTGCCTTTCCAGTACTCCGTCCCTTCCAGTCCTTATCCCTGGATTATCTTGCCATCAGCTTTCTCAATTCCTACTTCCATCCTGATGAACACAGCTAAAGAAAATCACAAACCCATGCCAACTGTGTCCACTATAAATTCATATTATCTAACCTCAATCACATCTTCACTGCTGCATGACAACTCTATTCTTCCTCTCTGATCAACTGTCTATCACACTGCTTAGTACAGCTTTTCCAAACTTTCTCTCCTCAGACCTCCAAACTACATCTCACTTCTTTGGGCTACTGGTCTCCCTACTATATATATCTACAACCCCTCTCTGCCTCCCCCCCTCCACCTCCCTCTTTCTCTGCTTCAGTTTAGGATAAACAAATCCTTTTCCTTGACAAGTCTCCTTCTTCTATCAGATTCTGTCACCTGCAACCCAGGGCTCACTCCTCTCTCATGTCCCCACAGGTTTCCTGTTCTGTATACACATTGACCATGTTCAGTCTTGGAGGAGATTTTGGTGAAGGAAAAAAATTAAGTAGCTACCCTATATTTGATACCTACCACTTTGTTCAATGAGTACCTGTCTATAAATGACTCTGTTAACCCCCTTTTGGGGAGAACTAGACATGAGCCATACTTAATCTTTGTTTTAAGAAAATTTCTACAAAATTTTTCAATGGGGGCATAGTGATCCAGAGTTTGTGAGACATGCTTGGTTCCCTCTCTTTGGAGAGAGTCCCCCAAGACTATTCCCAGACAGAGACAACAGTTGAAAGCAAGAAGACAGCACTGTCCAAGATTGGGAAGCATTAGTACTTTAGCTTGACAGTACAGATACATAGTGAATGTAAAATATTTACACAGCAGTCCTATAAATCTCTGGAAAGCCTTTACCTTCCAGGAGAGTATAATAGATTTATAGTAATATTCAAGGTTTTTGTTAAATCACGATCATACATGTAGTGGCTAGCTGGTAATGGTCATTTTCTTCTTTGACAAGAATTTGGTTGCATGAAGGATCTCCCACTGAATAAGCCATACTCAATCAACTCCTCAAACGGATGAGATAGCTACAGAAAATTAAAACCTTGGTTTCTCAGGATCTTAATTACATAACCTATACTCAGGGAAAGAACCACAAAGCAGAAGTGGCTTTTGGGAACTTGAGGCAGATTTCGTCTTGGTGGTTCACCTAGACAGACACCTGTTGATTACCACTGCCATATGCTCAAGCTTAAAGCCACCATAGCTGCCAAAGTTGGGGAGGGGCCATCTTAAATAAGAAAAGCCATCTGTCCTTGTTCTTTCCATAGCCCACAAAGGGGGAGGCTATTCCTAACTGTGAGAAAATAATTATTCATGGTGGGTTTGGGGGGAAACCAGTAACCCTACTTCAGAAAGAGTGGTCCTTAGAAACTTTAGCTAATCTCTTTTTTTGTTTGTTTTTGTTTTGTCTTTTTGTTTTTCCAGGGCAATGAGGGCCAAGTGACCTGCCCAGGGTCACACAGCTAGTAAGTGTCGAGTGCTTGAGGCCAGATTTGAACTCAGGTCTTCATGAATCCAGGGCCAGTGTTTTATCCACTGCACCACCTAGCTGCCCCTAGCTAATCTCTTTTGAAACAAACCCAGGAGCCCAAGGGTGGATCCATAGAAATGGAGATTGACTAGATGAGATTAGCCACACCTGGACTTCTTCTACCTTGCCCTTCATTAGGTTATTTCATCTTAGGTCATAGGTAAAACTCATTTTAATATGGACCACCCTCAAGTCATGTCAATCAGTGGAACTGAAGCTTTGATCAGCCTGCAGTCATACATTTGGTCTGGACCCAAGGTCAGTTGGTGAGCTCTCTCCTCCTTAGGTTATGTAGGGCTTGAGGGCATGTACTCTCTCTCTTAGAAATATGGCACTGGGAGGAGGGGAAGGGGTTGTCTTGGGTTAACTGTCACATGGTCAACGTCTTCTGTTATTTAATATACTTTGAGAATAAATGTGTACTGACAAAAATGGGTGCAATAGACATTGAATTACAAGTAGCAATGTTTTAGAAACTCCATCCTAGTTCCCCATAATTTAGCATATAAGAGCTAGCTGCCCCCCCCAATAATATTTTTTTTTCTTTTCTTTTTTTAGTGAGGCAATTGGGGTTAAGTGACTTGCCCAGGGTCACACAGCTAGTAAGTGTTAAGTGTCTGAGGCCGGATTTGAACTCAGGTACTCCTGACTCCAGGGCTGGTGCTCTATCCACTGCGCCACCTAGCTGCCCCAATAATATTTTTAAAAATACATAACCCAGTGGCTAATTCTCTTCAACCCATTCCTCAGCCACAGAATTGCTTCTTCACTCTAAAACACAAAGCATGCTCTACAGCTAGAGGTCAATGAGCATGTCCAGCTCCATGACCCTCCTAATCCCTTTTCCCTAGTTCTCCCCTAAGACCATGCCTATGCTGATGACTCTGTGATCTGTAAATCCTACCCTAATTTCTCAAGTGAGCTCTATTCCCACATCTTCAGGTGAATGGCATACACACCATCACCATTTCAGATCTAATATAGCCAAAACCACACTCAACATCTTCCCTGCAAAATCTACCATTTCCCTTAATAGCCTTAGTAGTTTTGGTGACACTAGCATCCTCCCAGTAACTGAGTTTCAAAACCTGGGCATCATTTTTAGCTAATCTCTCAATTCCATATCTAATAGGTTGCCAAAACTTGTCAATTCTAACCTAATACTATCTCTCATTCTTTTAATTCACATTGCTACCACTCTGGTTTATGCCATCATCTTATCATTCTTTTCTGAACTATTATAAAAGCCTCTACATGCCATTGCTCCAGCCTCTTCTCTCTCCTATCCATCCTTCACACAGGGGCTGGGATAATCTTTCTAAGGCAAAGGTTTACTGAGACTCCCCCCACCACCACCCTTGGCTCAAATATCTTAATTTTCTCTCATTCCCTTTAAGATATAAATGATTTTTATTAATATTCACAGCCCCCCAACCTACATTTCCAGACTAGTTTCACATTAGTCCTTTCATACTAGTTAATAATATATCTATTTTAGAC
Organism: Dromiciops gliroides; assembly: GCF_019393635.1. Taxonomy (NCBI): domain Eukaryota; kingdom Metazoa; phylum Chordata; class Mammalia; order Microbiotheria; family Microbiotheriidae; genus Dromiciops; species Dromiciops gliroides. Next base: position 83,720,359 of record NC_057861.1, read on the forward strand.
TATGTCAGAGGTGAAGGTGAGATGGGGGCCAAGTCCTTTATAACCCTGGCTCTGCATTGGTTTGATCTGTATTCCCACATAACCATTCTCACTTCTCTCCCACCTACAGCTGCTACCTAACAGCAGGATATAAGCAGAAAGGATGGATCTACCAGTAAATAGGGTCATATTGACCTATACCCAGGAAATTTCCCTGAGGATAGGAACTCCAGTATGTAGAGCAGTCTGAAACCCAGGCGTGCTGTCCAAATGCCAAATACTTATTAATGCAGATGAACTCTGACCCATGAAGTTATTATCCTCACCTCCCAGAATAGTGTTTGTTCAGGACATAATTGCCTGGGCCCTACCTTGCCAATCCCGTCATTAATTGCTTCTGGGACACTCATGGAGCTGCTTAATTATTTCCACCCTGTAGCATCTTGAGACAGCACTGGGCAGACGAGAAGTGTTGCACACCTGTATTCAAAGCTGGGTCACAGATGGCCCACCAGCCTTGGGAAATTCCCCTAGCGTCTAGTTGGGTCAGTCAAATGCATAGGAGAGATAGCTATTGCCTGCAAGATATGATCAGAGAGATATCTCAAAGCTATGCCTGGCCCAAAATTTTGCCTTCCAGGGTTTTCTCTCCTCTGTGACAAGAAATCATCGCAGTTCTTATGTAACCTAATTGCTGGGTTAGATCAGAGGCATCAAACAACAGGAGGCCTGCAGGTCAGCCCCATTGCAACATTCCACAGTGGGCCCAAACCAGATTAAAATGTAATTGGGAAATATTTAACACAATGAATGAAAATACAATGTTACCACGTGGTTTTCTAAATCAATGTGAGGCCCCTAGGGATCCTTATGTATGACTTAGTGGCCCCATTTGAGCCTGACCCTGCTGGATTGGATGGCAAAGGTGGAGGCTGTTGTCTCCAGAAGGCCCTTCTAAAAGTGTAAATATGTCTCCTTTAAAGAAGGCTATTAGTATTGTATAGCTCTGGCCATTCCATTCTTCTGCTCAGAATCCTTCAAAGGCTTTCTCTTGCCTCCCAACTCAATTGAAGACCCCTAAACCTAGCAAAAACTGCTCAGAATCTGTACCTACCCTTTTCTTCTCCTCCATACTACGAGATTCTCTATCCCCTGAATATGCCCTGATTTCTTTTGACTCTGCTTTTTTTCTCAAAGTGCTGCTTCTCCCTAGAATATAGTCCTTCCTTCTTTGTCTAGTGAACTGTCATCCATCCTTCAGACACAACTCAAATGCTGTCTTTTCCAGAAAGCTTTATTTGTTGTTGTGGGTTTTTGTTGTTGTTGTGGTGGTGGTGGTGGTGATGGTTTAGATGATTTTCACTCTTGTTTAACTCTTTGTGAACCCATCGGAGGTTTTCTTGGCAAAGATTCTGTAGTGGTTTGCCATTTCCTTTTCCAGATCATTTTACAGATAAGGAACTAAGGCAAACAGGGTTAAATGATTTGTCCAAGGTCACACAGCCAGTAAGTGTCAGAAACTTGATTTGAACTCAGGTCTTCTGACTCCAGGCTGTGAGCTCTATCCATTGTACCACCTAGCTACCCAACTTTGATCCTACCATGGGAAAATATTCTGCTCCATGACTAAGATATCTCTCTGATACACTTATCATGACATATCACAGTCACCTTTGTTTGTATCTTTTATCTTTACTAGTTTATAAAATCCACAAAGTCAGGGATTGCATCTTATCTAAATGTTGAATGTCCTCCATTGACCTAGCACAGGGTGATGCTGGGATTTTTTTCATCATTGAATTCCTAATGACTAGCACAGGATTTCCATGTTGTAGGTGTTTGATCAATGTCTGTCAAATTAAATTGAAAAGTAATAATTTATATTTCTTTAGTCCTTTACAGTTGAGAATCATCTTCCTCAGGACGTAGGGAGGAGGCTAGTCCAAGAATCATTATTTTCATTTTACAGATCAGGAAACTGAGAATCAAGACAAGTGAAGATTTTCCACGATCACGTGCCTAGGCTAGTAAGAGATGGAGTCAAAGAATATAAGCCCAAACTTCTGAATCACTGGGCTTGTGTTATTTCCATTCTACTGAACTGTTTTAAAGACAAGACCTTGAATGCCAGGCTAAGGATTTTGAACTTTACCCTGTTAAGCCAGGAGAAACCACTGAAGGTGAAGGAGCAAAGGGGTGATTTGATCTGAACTATCATCCACATTTGAATGGGGTGGAACACGATATTGTCAAGTGTGGGGGTTTAGGGAGGGAGGAGGGCAGTGGTTGGGAAGACAGAGGGCAGCATGAGACTAGTGGAATGGGGAAGACATGCTATTCTTAGGGTGGATCATGGAGCTTTAGATCACCAGTGTAAGGTCAGGTATATAGGGAGTTATACATAGTGAGGATATATTTCATTTACCTAAAACTCTGGCTTTGAACAAAGTTTTCTTAGGAGGTTGAACAGGAAGAATCATGGAATGTCAGAGCTAGAAAGAACTTTAAAGATTGTCTTTTCCAATTTCTCACTTCCTGGTGGAATTTTCCGAAAAACCTCCCTGACAGGAAGCCAGCTAGCATTTGTTTAAGTACACTAAGTCATGGGAGGCTCACCACCTCATCAGGTTCACCACCTCTGCTATTCAACAACTGTGATTGTTAGAAAATTATTTCTTCAACACAGGAACCCTCAGGGAACACAAGTGAAGGTAAGTTCCCTGAAGAGGACAAACCATTTTGGAATCAATCAGTAACACATCTCCCTTAAATTAATAATAAATGAATCTCCATTGTTTATTTTGCTGATACAGGCATATAACGCAGAGGTTTGGTACAAAAATATTACTACAAGTAATAGCATGATTGACAGCTCAGCAGAAAAATCCACCCAGAAGGTCACTACAGTGTCCTGTGGGAGTCTTTGCTGATGGAGCACTGTCTGTATGGTATTTGAAATCAGGCCTCATTACAAGACAAGAAAATAGGGGCCAAGGCCATCTTAAAACAGGCAGCCCCAGGTTTAAAGAATCTTTCAATATTAACACAATTTGGATTAAAGAGCCATACAGTGGCAAGCAGGAAACTGGGTTTGATGTTGTAACTCCAGCCCTGGCTTGCCATATGACCTAATCTAACTCATTGTACCTCCATGGGAGATGAAGGTGGAGTGAGGGAGGGTTTGACCTGGCTTATCTCTGTTGACTTCTGGCTCTTAACCTTCTATGGTCCAGTACCTTCTGTTCAAATGGCCCTTCCAATGCTGACTGTCTTTGTTCTTTATTCTGACATGCTTACATCCCAGTTTCCCTTCTAGCTCTGCCATTCTCTGTGTTTTTGTTTTTGTTTTTGTTTATTTGTGGGGCAATGAGGGTTAAGTGATTTGCCCAGGATCACACAGCTAGTAAGTGTCAAGTGTTTGAGGCTGGATTTGAACTCAGGTCCTCCTGAATCTAGGGCCAGTGCTTTATCCACTTCGCCACCTAGCTGCCCCAAACATTCTCTGTTTTTTATAGCAAAGTTGTTCAAGCTCTAATATTCTGTGTTTTGTATAATCAAGTCCCTTAGAGCTCCAACATTCTTGGTTCCCTGTTCTAAACTACCTGAAAGCTCTAACATTCTGGGTTCAAAATTCTAAAGTTCATGTATTCACATTACAAGCATTTGTTAAGTGACTAATAGGTACCGGCCCGGCATTGAGCTAGGTGCTAAGGATAAAGAGTCAAAAAAATGCACTAATCCTTCCCCTACAGAATATCAACTTCTATTGGGGAAATTCCACATGAACATAAAAATAAAATACAAAATATATACAAAATAATTTCAGGATGAAGGCACTAGCAACAGGGGCCAGGGAGAGATCAGGATAAGCTTTCTGTATGTGAGAAGTGAGTATTTCTCTCTTATATTTAATATCTAATTATTGTATTAAGACCAAGGTTTTTCCCCTTTTCTTCTAACTCAACCAGAAACAAACTACTGTGGGAAATTTCTCTTAGAGATTTACCCAGCCCAAGATCTAATCAACAGTAAAATAAATTCTTTTTTTTTTTTTTTTTGGTGAGGCAATTGGGGTTAAGTGACTTGCCCAGGGTCACACAGCTAGTAAGTGTCAAGGGTCTGAGGCCGGATTTGAACTCAGGTACTCCTGACTCCAGGGCCGGTGCTCTATCCACTGCACCACCTAGCTGCCCCAGTAAAAGAAATTCTAATGGGTGTAGGCCAGGAAAAATGTTTATTCTCCCTATTACCAGATAGAGGATATGGAAATTGATGTCTCTTAGACCAAGATTTGAGTGACCTAACTCCCAAGGTAGCCCACCTCACATTTGATTAACCAATGAGATGTGATGAGGCATCTCTCAGGAACACCTCTAATTCGAAGGGCATATAAGCTGTGACCCCACCGACATTAGGGGTCTATGGTCTAAGAGAGACAGCCAAAGGACCATCTTTTTATTTATAACCTGCTGGCCTTATTAATAAAATGATTAAATTACCCAGAAACTCCATTTCCCAATTCTTAGTCATCACATGTAGAAGGTGAACCTTGAAGGAAGCTAGAGTTGGGGGTTTTTTTTGGGGGGTTGGGTTTTTTTTGGTGAGACAGAGGCAAAAGAGGGGCCTTATAGATATAAAGGACAGGTTGCAAAAAGGCACAAGCTGGGTGGCACAGTAGATAGAGCGCTGGGCCTTGAGTTGAGAAAACCTGGGTTCAAACTTGACCTCATACTTACTAGCTGTATGATCCTGCACAAGTCATTTTGTTTGGCTCATTCTCCTCATTTGCAAAATAAGCATTGCTGTCCGGATCAAATGAGATAATGATTGTAAAGCACTTAGCTTAAGACAGTATCTGGCACATAGTTAATGCTATATAAATCTTAGCTGTTATCATCATCATCATCATGGTGATGGTAGTAGTGGTGGTGGGTGTGGGAGATAGTATATCATGTATAGGGAAAAGCAAGTCCAGTTTGGCTAGTATGTAGTATGTAGATGAAAATCTGGAAGGACAGTGACAGATTCAATCAGTCAGTCAGTCAGCTAGCATTTATGAAGTGCCTACTATATGTCAAGTGCTGTGCTAAGCAAAGAAAGGCAAAAGATAGTCCTTGTTCTCAAAAGCTCCCAGTCTAAAGAGGGGGACAACTTGCAAACAAGTCTACAAATACACTATACACGGGATAAGTTGGGGAGAATCATCAGAGGAAAGGCAATAGACTTAAGAGGGATCAGAAAAGGATTTTTCTTCAAAGTAGGATTTTAGCTGAGACTTGAAAAAAAAAAAACCCAGGATGTGGAAATGAGGAGGGAGAACATGAGAGATCAGTCATTGAAAATGTGGGCCAAGGGGCAGCTAGGTGGCTCAGTGGATAAAGCACCAGCCCTGGATTCAGGAAGACCTGAGTTCAAATCCAGCCTCAGACACTTGACACTTACTAGATGTGTGACCCTAGGGAGGTCACATAACCCTCACTGCCTCACAAAAAACAAAAAACAAAAATAGGGGCTGTCAGGAGATAGGAATGTCTGGGTTTTAAAAGCCTTTAAAAGTCAAGGCAAGGAGTTCTTATTTCATCATTGAGGTGAGATGGAGTCACTATTTCTTCCCAGCTCTGACACCCCAAGATGTCTGTTCCAAAGTCCCTCTCACTTCTGCATTCTATTTCGAGCTCTTTCCACTGCCAAATCTGTGTGGTTCCCTATGGCTCCCCCCACCCCTGTGTCTAATGGGTCGTATGTATATAGTTATTCACAGCTAGAAACCTCTTTGTATACATTAGCTCTTTCATCTTCACAATAATACAGTAAGGTAAGTAGCACAAGTGTTACCCTGATTTGACAGGAACTGAAGCCCAGGGAGATGAAGTGATTTTCCCATGGTTACACAGTGGGTCAGTGATAGAGAATTCAGGATTGCCAAGTTCCAAGTCCCTCATTCTTAACTACTCATCCAAGCTTGCTTCTATGAATAAGATCCTTGCCTCTCTTGTCTGCTAAATTAATTCTCATTATTTTACTATCTAATCAGTGGTTTCCAACCCAGAGGGTCTTTAAAGGAAAGGTGTTTTGGGATTACAAGCCACACCTCCCCTACTACCTGCAGCGTCAAAGGGAACCTTTGCCAAGATCATAGCTACCTGTCACCAATTACACTCCAACCTCAGAATCGATTGCATTTTCTAAAAGGCTGACTTTACAAGTGCTCCAATCTGGTACTTTGTCAATTGCCCAGGAAGTGTCAGGCCTCATACAGGGTCCCCTGCTGGCATCAATCCCAAAGGAATTGCATTTTTATTTGTGTTTTAGTTTTTAATTCCAGAAAGAAAGGTATCCCCTAGATACCCCTTTATGAGTCTCCTGCTTTCCACCCCTGCTTCATGATCTCACTTCCCATCCACACACTCATACACACACACACACACACACACACACACACTCATCATAATAATTCCAGCTAACAGAATTGCCCAGTATCACACAGCTAATGTAAGAAAGATCTAGCACTTCAACTTGACTCCTGACCCAATGAACTTTCCCCCTAGAGAATCATATTAACAATATCAAGGCAGCTAGGAAGCCCAGCTATAGAACCTTGGACTGGGAATCAGTAAGACCTGAGTTTGAATCTGGCCCAAGATATGTACTAGCTGCGACCTTGTGCTCAACCTCTCTTTATTAAGAGGTTCTCACTTAACCTCTCTCTATGCCTCAGCCTCTTCACCTATACAGTGGGAATACTAAAAGTACCTGCCTCCCAGGAGAGTTTGGGGATAAAATGAGATAATAATTTGTAAAATGCTTTACCAATCTTAAAGTTCTATACTAATGCTAACTATTTATTGTTATTGTTGTTTTTGCTGTGGTAGCTCTGGGTCCCCCACAGGTATAGCCTATGGTTATCAACTATCCTAATCTTTGCCTGAGTTCTCAACAATTCCATCTTTATGACAGCTCATGCAAACAGGAAACCAGATACAAAAGAAAAAAAGGCACCAAATTAAGACTAATGTGAAGATAAATAACCAAAAACATAAAACAGGTAATAAACTTTCTCTAGACCTACACATAAAATGGATGTCATCTCCCATGCATCTCCCCAAATTTTGTAAATATAATGAAATCATGCAGAAACATCAATACTTTCAAGTAGTTCATATCAATAACCTTTTTTCCATGAGCAATTAAAAATTGGCAGTAGGTCCATAAATACCTTGGGGGCATGCATTCAAATTGGTAGAATCCTACTGGAGTGACAAAAATTATCTTTTCTTTATCTTTCTTCTCCCCATGGAGATCTAATTGTAATAGCATTTAAAATTCCAGACAACCAAAGAATTTTAAGCATGTAGCATGGTGAGTGGACCCTCCTTAATTCCCTCTTTTCAAAGTCTTGTCATCTATCAGTATCTCTTTGGGTTTCTCCATCCTCAAACTGAGGCAGCTTGGCTACATAGCTGATTTCTTTATATTAGTTTGGCCTCTGTAAACAATCAACTATTGAGATTTCAGGGTTCTACATTTTTCTGGAGCATATGAGGTCAACAATTTATCATCTGAGCCTATCTTTTAGTCTTCAAATTTTCTTTTGTATCTGTCCCTTGCCTCTCCATTAATTCAGCAGCATGTTCATTCTCTGTCTCAAACAAACCCTCGCCTCATTGGTGGGGATGTTGCTTGAGAAAGCTCATATCTGCAGTTCCTTATAATAGTAGTGGTAGGTTGATACTTTCCCCCTCCCTCCTCCAACTATGTCTTACCATAGAATCAATGATTTCCGAGGAAGTTGTGACCATTGGCTGCCATTGGTTTATGATGTACTGGAGATGGGATCCCTCCAGGCAATAAGCCTTTTGTATCATCCTCAGACCATCCTCTCACTATGAAGACTTTGCATTTGATCACCTGCTCTTGGTCATCAATAGCATATTTAATAACTTATTCACTAGTAAGTCTATGAACAGTTAACCCTTTGGGGCTGCTGTCCCACAACTTCAGAAAGTTCACATAATGAAACTACTGCTTCTTCATCTTTTTGGCAAAACTTAGCCAATATTTGACATTCTAAGGGAAGGCACCTCACCAAAACTCAAAGAGATAGGATCTAGAGTTCAAACCAAATCCTCTGACTCTCTATATGGTACTTTCTGCATCATACAACTCATTTTAAAAAAAAGAGAGAGAAAATCACTCATTTATTCAACGAATTGTTATTACCTACTTGTGCAGAGCCCTGTGATGTGTCCATGAGTGAAACAAACAATAATCGTGCCTTGTCTATAATCCCAGGTATTCACAGCATGGTCTAAAGTCTTTTCATTATCAACAGGATGACTGCAGTCAACAAGGAGACCCAAACCAATAGTCCTCCATGAGGATCAAGTAGTGCTCTGTCGACCTATTCTCCAATAATGAAATGGTTATGGTGATTATTCAGCCCAGGACTCAAGTATGTGATGTGTAATATCTGTTCAAATATGTCACTTTAATTTACACAATTTTAACAATACACCTCAACACAGTTGTACAATGTCACTTCAGCAATAAACCAAAAAGAATATTCCATGACACTGACACACAATGGCATAATGGTTATTTGAATCAGCTTTTCTGGATGCGAAAGCTTCTTAGGAAACATTTATGCCAATTTACAGCTGAGAGAGAGAGAGAGAGAGAGAGAGAGAGAGAGAGAGAGAGAGAGAGAGAGAGAGAGAGAGAGAATTTTAATATATGTTACCATGTCTTAGAATCCACAGTTTGTTTTGTTTAAAGGACCAGTTAAAATGCTATTTTCTAAATTATGCCTTTTCCTTATTCCCAGCTGCTAGTGGCCTCCATCTCCCCATCATTTTGTCCCTATTGTACCATACCTATATATGTGCATATTGTTTAACTTGTCTAGATTGCAAGCTTCTTGAGGGCAGGGAGTTTTTCTATTTTGTCTTGTTTATTTCCAGCATGTAGCAAAACCACTGGAGAAGTAAATAGCAAACCACTCTACTATTTTTGCCAAGAAAACCCCACGGACCATACTGGATTTACAAAGAGTAGGGCATAACCAATTGACTGAATGATACGAACAGCGCAATACCTGTCACATAATAAACTCTTAGTGATTTTTTTTGATTAATTGATTGCCATTTTATAATTTCATCTTACTCTTTCCTCATTGTAAAATATTGAAGAGACTATATTTCCTGTCTGAAATGGTCTCCTCTTCACTCCTGTTGTCATTTCAGCCTGTACAAATATGTCCTTTCCTTCAATACCCAGTTCATATACAGCACTCTTATGATGCTTTCCCTGATGACTCAAGCATAAGCACTCTCCCCCTTCTCAAATCTCCCACTGTACATGACTGGGGCATGTCTTCTGTACTGATCACATTAAAACTTGCATTCCAGTTAGTTGAAAACAGGTTTTCTCCTTGATATCATACTATAACTCTCTGAGGATAAGAACTACGTGATTTTTCACAATTGTACTCTCTGCACCAAGCACAGGAACAATCACAGGGTACTTAAATAAGTGTTTTCTGAATCAGCTGTTTTGAGAAGAAACATAATAGATTCATAGGTTTTGAAGCAACCAGGGACATTAAAAATCATAGAGATGAAGCCCCATATTTTACAGAAGAGGAAATTTAGGTTTAGGGAGGGAAGGCACCTCACCAAAACTCAAAGGGATAGGATCTAGAGTTCAAACCACATCCTCTGACTCTCTATATGGTACTTTCGGCATCATATAACTAATTTTAAAAAAAAGAAAAAGAAAAAAAGAGAGAAAATCACTCATTCATTCAACAAATTGTTATTACCTACTGTGTGCAGAGCCCTGTGATGTGTCCATGAGTGAAACAAACGATGATCCTGCCCTTGGGGAGTTTACAAAATTTATTAAGTAATTTGAAGTGACCGGGACTCATTACACCTGCTTCTCATGGTGATGTCCAGATCATTCTCTGGAATTATGTGTGGCTTTGCCCAAGGGGGCATAATCATTTCCCTTTCCTTTCCTCATCCCAAGGATTTCTAACAACTCTACTATTATCTCTGGGTATTATAATAGTTCCTGACATAAACAGAAATTACAAAAGAAAAAAGGAGTAGGTAATCACACCTATTATTTATATTCAAGTGTTGCCAAGACAGGAGTGAGAAGTCTGAGAGGTAGATAAAAGTTATTAGTAACAGTTTATAGAAATAGACTTGGAGGCTGAGCCAAGTGAAAGGAGTGGACGCAGGGGCCAGGAGGGTGGAATGTGTCTTCTGTCTTCCCCAGAAGTTGTTCACATCCCTAGCATCTCTTCTTGTCCAGTAATAAGTATCACCTTTCTCAGAGAGGAAATGATTAGGGGTTCCAAGGGAGAATTGGGATTTACTTCTAAATTTGCTTGGGATTTAGGCAGGTGTGATGAAAAGAGCCATGAACAGTGGTCAGAATATAACCCCAGGCATCCCGGATTCCTTAATTTGAGGGATAGACTCAGCTGCTGCCTTTAGGGAGTCCTTGGTCTGAGGTGAGAAGACACCCTACTCCTCATGCACTATGGCCCCACAGAAGTGCCCAAATGCTGCCAAACTGAAGTCATAGGTTTGCAAATTGTCTTAACAGGAAAGGACCTTAGAGACCATCTATTCTACCTAACCCTCATACCTACTTCCTTCTTTCCCCTGCTTCTGTTGGATTATCCTGGTCATTGTCACACCTGCTAAAGTGTAACTTTCCATCAGCTTTTAGGGAAAACTTGCACCCTGACTTCTCTGCTGTTCTCTCTCTCTCTCTCTCTCTCTCTCTCTCTCTCTCTCTCTCTCTCTCTCTCTCTCTCTCTCTCTCTCTCTCCACACACACACACACACACACAATCCCCACCCCCTCTATTTGAGGAGAGCCTGAGAGCATAGAGAAAGAGCATCATTCTTCCCTGGAGTAGCCCTGGGTCAGCACAAGGCTAACCAAATGCTCAGGCAGCAGCAGTCTTCAATATCATGCCACCACACCAATGGGGTTATGCTTTAATAAGATGGAGAGCCCCAGCACAGAGCGGTCTCATCCCCGCTGATTTGGACGGTTGAAAATAGAGAGTGTTGGATGTGACTGTGACCCCATCAGTCTCTAGCTCAATTCTCTTGCCCCAGCTTTTCAGGCCCCTGCAATGGGCCTTCCAGAACCAATTTACAGAATTAGAAACGGAGCATGTCAGAGATGGAAGGGACAGCAGTAGTTGTCTCCTCTGCCTCCTCATTTAAAAAATATATTTATTTCATTAAACATTGCCCAAATACATGTAAAACATTTCTTGACACTCATTTTTTTAAATGTTGAGTTCAAATTCCCTTCCTCCCACCCTTCCACCACCCATTGAGAAGTCAAGCAATGGTATCATTATACATGTGAAGTCATGCAAAACATATTTCGAGCCATGTTTTTACCCCTCATTTTACAAAGGAGAAAACAGGCCTAGATATGGGCCTAGGGAGGGAAAGGGTCTTGCTAAAATCCAGATAACAAGACAGTGACAGAGCTAGGATTCAACCAGCAACCTCCTGATTTCAAGCCCTTGGGACTCTCTCCTATATGCCAGAGAGCCTCTGTATTTTCTGAATTCATCCAGCTGACATACATTTTTTGGATTAAATGGCTGCTATGTTGCAGGCACTGGTCTGAGTCTGGGGAGACAATGAAAAATCAAAAACCATCCCTGCCCTCCCGGGGCTTATAGTCTAATTAAGGAGGCAACATGGAAGCAAATAGGTTCATACAAGATACTTACTGAGTGTCTTATACTTCTATTATGTGTAAAGTCTTGTACTCACTGCTAAGGGACATTCAAAGCTTAATAAACAAATCCCTTACATTTATGGAACTTACAATCAAGCACAGGGATATAACATTGATCACCAGAACAATCCATGGAATATCATAAGCAAATGCAAGAGGTGCAGAGTGCCAGGTAAGCTCTGTCCAGAGTCAGGGAGGGGAGGTCTTTAATGATAGAGACAACCAGGGAAAGCTTTTTGGAGGAGGTGGCATTTTAGTGGAGCTTTATAAAATCAGCAAGCATTCGACAGGAAGGGTACTCCAAGCATAGAGAACACAGTAGTTGGGAGAGCTCAGAGTGGGTATTGTGATGGCATGAGACAGGGGACACCATAGTTGGGAGATCCCAGAGTAGATATGATGATGGAGGAGTGCGGGTGCTCAATGCATAACTTATCTGGAGAGGGACTCCATGAGATGTAATAGGGAAATGAACCAAAGACTCTGGATCCTCACTTAGTAAGCAGGATATTCAAACCCCTGCCTTCCCATTTCCAGGCCCAGCTCTTCCTCTGCCATACCATCCTGCCTCTCACTCTTGACTTTGTAATTCTGTAATGGTTCTGTCAGGTAGTATTGTACATGCAGTTATGCCCCCTTTGGATCTCATTCCCCTACCAGATTGTAAGCTCTATTAAGAGCAGGCTCAGTGTCATATCAATCAATCAATCAACTGGTAAACATTTAATAAGTACTTACTCTATGCTAGGAACTGCATGGTGCTAGATATGAAAAGACCCCCCCCCCAAAAAAAGGAACAACAACAACAACAAAAAAAAACCTAGTCCTTACCCTCAAAAAACATATCTCATGGGGGTGGCTAGGTGGTACAGGGGATAAAGCACCGGCCCTGGATTCAGGAGTATCTGAGTTCAAATCCAGCTCAGACACTTGACACTTACTAGCTGTGTGACCCTGGGCAAGTCCCTTAACCCCCATTGCCCCGCAAAAAAAAAAAAAAGAAAAAAGAAAAAAAAAACATATCTCATTAGAGAAAATAGCTAGCACATATGGAGTGTGTTTAAGGTTTTCAGAGCAAACCTTTATAAATGTTATCACAGCTGATCTTCACTATAACCTTCTAAGATAGGAGCTATTAAAACCTCAGTTTTACAGATGATGATACTAAGGCAGGGAGAGATTAAGTAATTTGCCCAGAGTCACACAGCTAGTAAGTATCTAAGTTAGCATTTAAACTTAGGCCTTCCGGATGCCAAGCTCAGTCCTCTCTCCATTCTGCCACTTAGCTACCTAAATATAAAAGACAATATATCAACAGATAAATACATATATATATATATTTATACATATACACATATCTATTTATACATATATGCACGTATACTTACATATTTATGCACACACATACATGTATAAATACACCTAGCACAGCCCATGTGTATACACAGACACACACATGCATATGTGCGTGCATATGTGCACATATGTACATATACACACATGACGGGACACATTTTTAGGTACCTAGCATAGTTTTCTGCATATAGCACCCATTCAATAAATGCTCTCTATTGAACAAGGCCCATTTACCCACAGCTGAATCTGATGCTGGGTAGACAGAAGAAGTCCTGAGCAGAATGGAGTTTCCTAAAGATTTAGTTCTTCCCTCGGTGCCTTGGAAGTTAAGCTCACTTTTAAGAAGAAAGGAAAGAGATACCAGCATTGATGCAGCTACCATTCACACTCCAAAGCCAGTGACTCTCTACAAAGAGCAGAGATAAATATTTCACGGCCTCAAGTTATCATCTGTGATCTTCAGGGGCCACCCCTGCCACCAAGGCCTCCTCCAGACTAAAGCTACTTCCTTTTTATCAAGGTCTAAGAGGCCTTTCTGAGCACAGTGATCTTTCTGATCTGAATGGCATTATTTACTGAAATGCAATACATATGAGTCCCTCTCTGCATACAGGCAGAGAAAGGGTACAAAGGCTTCTGGTGTCTGAGCATAATTTACTCCAAGGCAGGGCTCAGTGGAGGGGTCACACTCAGCTGTAAGAACCCATCAAATCATAAGGGCTTAAAACTAGATGGGACCTTAGAGGACATCTAGTCTAATCCACACCTAAGCAGGAATCCCTTTATGATATCCCCAGTGAGGGGTCAGTCAGCCTCTCTACTTGAGGAGTTCCAATGATAGGGAGCTCATTATCACAAAGGGCAGCCCATTTCACTTGAGGAAGGCAGTAAATGCTAGCGAGTTTTTGCTTCTGTTCTGTTTTACTTACAGCTGCAGTCTTTGAGAGGCTTAGACTCTTACTAGCTGTGTGACGTGGGGCAAATCACTTACCCTTTCTGAGTCTCTGTTCCCTCATCTGCAAAATGAAAGGGTCGGATTCAATGGCCTCAAAGCCTTCATTCTAGAAGCCTCCGATCTTCCTTCTTGTAACTTCTAGATATTGGTCCAAATGCTGCCTTCTGAGGTCAAGGAGGAAGAGGTCCAAACTTCGATCTCTATGATAGACTTTGAGATACTTGAAGATAGCTGTCACATGGACCAGTCGTTAAACACCACTGCTCCTCACCACACATTTTATTCACAAAATGATAGAGTAAATTAAGGCTACTCCACTGCAGCTGAGGATTTGTGGTGTGGTTCCCTACATTTGGCAGCAAAGCTCTCTTCAAATGAATGATTAGACGGTACTGAGAAGCAAGGTGATGCAGGGGATAGAGTGTTGGACTTGAAGTCAGGATAGACATGAGTTTGAAACCTGCCTTATGTTATAAAATAATGGGATATGGGCAGATGTATTTATCTAGGAAGTTATAATTAAGGAATTGGGGGAGACCTACTTTACTGGTTTATGGGGTGAAAGTAAAACAAATTGAGAAGTAATAAAAATGTCCCACATATACAGGATAGTACCTAATCAATACAAGCATGAGCCTTCTTCCCTAGGGTTCTGTCTCTGAATTCCCTAGCAAGTGCCAGGAAGACAGTCTGAGGTTGTTTTTCCAAGCAAGGATCGTAGACCTCTGAAAGAGGGGATTGGAATTGTTCCTGTGGGTTCCTACATGTTAATACTAACTCACATTCCTTGGGATGGAGAGGATTGGGATGTATAAACTTTCAGTATACAAGGATCCTTATAAAGGGAATAAAAGGTCTTGATTATTGGTATAGTTATATATAAATATGTGTATGCATTCATGCATTTTCCAGCAAGTAACATCAATTTATTTACATTCCCCAGAGGAAGGATGATACTTGCAGTTATAAAATCTTGAGAAGAAAACATAACGTTATGCATACTGTAAGAAAAGTCTGAGAAACCACAAATCAGATATTATGAAATGAATTGTAGCAATTTAAGTCACAGTGTAAAGAATCTTGCAGCAGGGGGTTAGACTAATCCAGGGGTTCTTTTTTAAAAAATCTTACTATTTATTAATTTCTAACATTTTTAAATGTTCTGAATTCAAGGCGTTACTAATCCTTTTTTTTCTGAGTGTCATAGATAACGTTGACAATGTGACATAGACTACTGAGACCTCAGAAAAATATTTTGTTTTTTATGCAAAAAATAGGATAATAAGGGAAACTAATTATATTAAGAATATAATTTTAAAAACAAGTTCATAGTACCTAGGTGAAGAATCACTGGACTTTGTTTCTGTTGTCTATTCCAGTAATAAATTCTATCATCTTATGATACTTTGGCCTCCCTAAGTTTTCTCTTCTTCAGGCCAAATGTTCCCATTCCTTTCAATCAAACCTCATGGGTCAAGGTTGCCCTATTCCCAGGGAAGATAAGAGGGACAGGGTTAGAGAGGAACCTAGATTATAAATTGGAAAGAACACTGAACCTTGAAGTCAGGAAGATGTGAGTTTAAATCTAGTCAAATTTGCTAGCTGTGTGACCTGGACAAGTCACTTAACCCTGTTTACATCAGTTTTCTCACCTGTAAAATGTGCTAGAGAAGGAAATGGAAAACCACTTGAGTATCTTGGCCAAGAAAACCTCCCCAAAAGGGGTTCACAAAGAGTAGGATGTGACTGAACAATAACCTCCCAGAGTCATTATGATATTTGTAAAGTGTCTTGAAAACATTTAATCTATAGATACAGATATATGTACATATCATATGCTTATATATGTATATGTATGCATGTGTACATATACACAAACATGTTGTCACTACTGATATTATGCCCAATAAGTCAGTACAGATGAACCCATTAATTGTACACGACTACATATGAAAAACCCTGAGAACAAAGTTTTATCTGATTTAATATAAAGATCATCCAGAAACCAAAGGAGGAAAGTAACAAAGAGGCCAATTTTCACTCAACCCAAGAAAGAATTATTCAACAATCAGACCTGAGAAAATGGTGATTTGCTGAGCCAAAACAAAGGTGAGGCAATCAAGGTTTTGCCCCACGGTGGAAATTTGTCAAAATGTGTATGATTTTCAACACAAGGCAATATAAAAAGCTTTCCCAGCTCTTATGCTCCTCTGACAGTAGAGCTTTGGTAAGACAGAGCCTTAAACCCATGGCAAATAAGTAGAGGATGGAGTGGGCTCCTTCTTGGAGGACAACTTGACTGTAGTATTGGATTTCTTGGACAAAGGGGAAGGGGGTTTAGGCAGAACCCTTGCTCTGTCCTAGCCAGGCAAGCCAGCCCTTTTAGTGCTAACAGCAATGGTCCTCCAGGAGAAGCTTTGTAGCATATCTCACATCATTCTTAGTAGGGAAAGTCCAAGGACCAGGAGTAGACTAGAAAATAGAACCCCACCCATACTGGTCCTCTAGGAAGAGAGGAAGTGAACCAAAGCCATTGAAGGGAGACAGCTTCATACCTGCTGGAGGACCATGACTTCTCAGGGATTCCTCTACCTCCCCAATCTCAGACACATTTTCTTTCCTTCAAAGTTTTGCCTTCCCTATCTCCTCAAACTTCTCTATAGCTAGGAACCAAAGGATGTGCAGGAAACCTGGGTTGAGAGTGAAGTGGACTACCCTGTGAGTACTTACTGGGTCCTGGTGAGAGATAGACACTTCACTAAGTTGAGCATTTACTCTCCCTGGCTTCTTTTCATCATGATCCACCCAGAAGAAATGACAATACATCAGAAGGGCAAAAAAGTTGGCCCTTAAGATTCTAGAGATTCTGTTTCCCCTCAAAGGGAGCTTATTAACTCCTTGGAAGCTTTACTTTTCCAATCTTCTCAAACCTTATGAAAGAGCAGTAGGAGCAGAGAGGGTAGAAGAAACAAGTGGTTCCCTTTCCTACTCAAATGACTGTATTGAATTATTAGACCAGAATTAAATGTTCTGGAAAGACCAGTGCTCCCAAGGAAAGCCATATTTCAAAATCCTGGCTGAAATATATCTAGATTGTGGAGGAGACCTAGGTACTAGCCCATGCTCTTATAATATCTTTGAGAATGTTTCCTCCTCTGTAAAACAAAGGACTTGGGCATGATGTTACCTAAGGTATCTCCAGCTCTAAGAGTCTGGGAATCTTCTAGATATTTCTGAGAGTTGGGCAAGATACTCAGTTTATATTGGGGAGGTTATCAATTTTAACCATGAATCACCCTCTGCAGGTATTTCTCCAACGTGTTTAATCTGAGACCAGTATTCACTGACTGTCTTCAATCACTACACTTTCTTGGTGATCTCATTAGATTCCCTAATTTCAATTCTCATTTCTATTCATTTGACATCAAAACTCTATATAACTATGCCTCAACTGTCTGTCCTGAGCTCCAGTCCAAATCACAAACTGCTGCTGGACATGTCCAATTAGATGTCTCATAGAGAACTCAAATTCAACATTCTCAAAATAAAAATCATCTTCCCTTTAAATGTTAAATTTCAATTGAGGACTCCACCATTATCTCAGTTATCCAGTTTCATAACTCAGAGTCATCCTTGTCTTATTCCTCACCTTCACCCTCCATATCCAATGATAGGTTACCAGTCCTGGGCTATTCCATCTATTTGGCATTTCTTGCACCAGGTTTTTTTTACCCATAAGGCCACCACCCCCATACTAAAGACTTCATCATTTTTGCCTATATTCAACCTAAAGCCTCCTTCCCATCTGACTAAACTGATTTTTTCTAGCATTATTTCACATGACTTTGTGAATTTTACTGTGGGTTCCAGTCAAACTTGTCTACCACTAAAACAATTAATCAACTTGGACAATTGAAACCCCTCTGTGGAATGCACTCCCTCCTCAACTATGCTTTCCAAAATTCTCTTCAAGGCTCTGCTTATCTCACCTCCTCTAGGAAGCCTTCCCTGATTCCCTCAGTTATTATCAATGTCTCCATTTTCAAATTTTCAGGAAGACCTGAATTCGAATTTGGCCTCAAACACTTAAGAAATAGGTGACTCTGGGCAAGTCACAACCTCTGTCTGTCTCAGTTTCTTCAGCAGTAAAATGCAGATAATAACAGTACCTACCTCACAGGATTGCTGTGAAGATCAAACTACACATACATGCACGCATGCGTATATACACATGTGTGCATATACATGCATGTGATATACATTATGTGTATATATTCATATGTATGTATATAGTGCTTAATTGAGTGCTTGGCATATAGTAGATAGTTCAGAAATGTTTCTTCTCTTTTTCCCCTAATCCCCTTTATTTAACTGTGTACAGATTAAAATAATACCATCAAAACATCATGCAATTAAGCCATGAAAGGTCCCTTGGAAGTCATCTAATTCTGACCCCTCCATTTTACAGTTGAGGAAACCAAGTTTCAAAGAGGCAATGCTTTTGCCACTTATAAAATCCTTGAGGTCGTTTTACTTTGGTCTTTTGTCCTTGTACCCCTAACTCCTCACTCAGTCCTTTGCATATATTGAGTGTTAAATTGAATCCTAGGTGTGTTGATCTGCCACTTGCTATTTGTGTGACTTTGGGCAAGTCACATAATCTCTTTGGCTTTCAGTTTTGCCAACTGCCCTAAGGATTTGATTCCTCTTTCAATCTGAGATTCAGTGATATTTGTGGCAGCAGCAATGTTGATGAGGGTCAAAGTGATTGGGACAAGGACAGTGCTGCTGCTGCTGATGTTGCTGACTGGGCTAATGGTAGGATGGTGGTGCTAGCAGTGTGGGGATGGACAATTGGGGATAAGAATATTAGTTAACCGGGGACATCTAGGTGTCTCACTGCATAGAGTACCGGCCCTGGATTCAGGAAGACCTGAGTTCAAATCCATTCAGACACTTGACACTTACTAGCTGTGTGACCTTGGGCTAGTCACTTAACCCTCATTGCCCCACAAAAAAATCAATCTCTCTCTCTCTCTCTCTCTCTCTCTCTCTCTCATCTATCTCCATCTACCTACCTACCTATCTATCTATATTAGTTAATTCCTCATAATTCTATTTGCATACTGAAAATATTTCATTCACCCTCTTTAATTTGATGGTTCAGAAGTCCCCATTTAGGGAGGTGTGGGATGGGATAAAGCTGCAATTAAAAAGCAGGTCAGGTAATGATGGCATATTTATCCCTGTCTATTTCTTGGAATCTCACAAATATGAAAATAAACACTGTTAAAAATAGAGAAAAGTCAAGAATGTTCCTTTCTTCCCTCAAACAAAGTCCCTTGGACAGATGGAGAATTTTCTCTAAGAGACAAGAGCCTTTCATAACTCCTCCCAATTCCTCTTAGGCCAGTCAGCTTTATTCCTTCACCTAAAATAAGCTACAAACTATTTTTAGCTTTCTTGGAAAGAGTTGATAGTATTTTGAAGAGATAGGTCCCATGTTTGTATTGCATTCTTTGTACCATCCAGAGAAAGAATACTCATGACCTAGGTGCATCTAGTAGTCCCTTATAGCTACCTGAATCACACCTGCTAAAGAACAATTATTTTTGCTCAAAATGAGCCCTTTCTTGCTAGGTCCTAATCTTTTCCCAGGATACTATTGAAGGGAAGCTGAATCGGGAGTCAGGAGATTGAGATTCTAGTCTAATTAATGTTTGTTGAATAGAATCAAAAGGGATATTCCCATGATTGCCACTAAATAGTTTTATGATAACAGCTGCCCCCTTCCCCTTTCTACAATTCAATTTTCTCCTCTATAAAATGAACAACTTAAATTAAATGATCTCTAAGACCTCTTTCAACTCTGCCAATCTATATTCTTTGCTCTAAGGTCTTTTTTCCACTCTGGCAGACCCTAGTCTACATTCTAAAAGCCTAAGTTCTAAGATCATTTCCAGCTCCTAGAGCAATCAATTACTTTATACCAGCCTTCAGTTCAAGTCAAAAATGACTTCTTCATTGACTACCATGGGGCTAGCCTGGTGTTGGATACAAAAAGGGAATTTAGTATCATCTCAAAATGTCAGATCCTTTTCCCATACCTTCAGGGTCATCTGCCAGAGATGATCTAAGCAATTAATTTATCCTATTGCTTTAATGGTTGTTGGTAGATGTTGTTGCCTGACTAGATCATAAACTCATTGAAGACAGGGGCTATCTCTTACTTATGTGTCTCCTCAAGAGTGTTTACCAGTGGACCCTACAAAGAATATACAGGGAATAAATTATTTTTTAATGAATGAAGAAATAAATTGTTTAAAATTGAATACATGTATATTAGGCATCTAGGTACCATGGTAGCTAGAGCATTAGACCTGGAGTCAGGAATACCTGATTTCAAATCTAATCTCAGATATTTATAGCTTTTATCTGTCTTAGTGTTCTCATAGGTAAAATGGGGATAATAATAGCACCTACCTCCCAAAGTAGTTGTGAGGATAAAATGAGATAATATTTGAAAATATTATATTATATTATATTATATTATATTATATTATATTATATTATATTATATTATATTATATTATATTATATTATGTATTTAAAATATATTTTATCTTTAGAGAAAAAGACAAGTGGAAATATGCACAGTATGGTCTTTGTGTATGAGTGTATATGTGTATATATGTGTATGTTTATAGGTATCTATATATATGTATCTATGTTGTATATATACAAACATAGATACACAAGTATATACACATAGCTATATATGTGTGTATATGTGTGCGTATGTATATGTGTGTATCCACATTCAACTGTG
Organism: Dromiciops gliroides; assembly: GCF_019393635.1. Taxonomy (NCBI): domain Eukaryota; kingdom Metazoa; phylum Chordata; class Mammalia; order Microbiotheria; family Microbiotheriidae; genus Dromiciops; species Dromiciops gliroides. The sequence continues at coordinate 83,741,262 of NC_057861.1, forward strand.
GCCTTTGTTAGGGCAGGGGGAAGGGAGGCAGAGAAAAATAAAGTAAAAAGTACACAGCACAGAACAAAAGAAAACCTAGAAGGAAGCAAAGAAAGCTGGTTAGTTTTGAAAAGAATATGTAGTATTTATTACATAGGTTTTCTTGAAATGGAAATTTATTGTTTTATATTGAATCCTCTCATGTTCTGCTGTGTACAACTCTTTTTTCTCTTTTTTGTCTTGTATTTAAGTTTAAAATGAATAAAAGTCTACATAAAATAACATATACTTTTTATTTATTATGTTAAATATCTACTGATTACATTTTTTTAAATCAATATTCTTTTTTTAAAAATTTTGAGTTCCAAAGTTTATCCCTAACTCCCACCCCTTAAGAAGGTAGATAATATGATATTGATTATACATGTGAAGTCATGCAAAGAATATTTCCATTCCATCCATGTTGAGAGAGAGATAGAGACAGAGATAAAGACAGAGATAGACAGAGTGAGAAGTGAAGGAAGAAAGGGGTAAAAGAAATCTTCAACTCACATTGAGAGTTCATCAGCTCTCTCTTTATCTGGAGGTGGACAGCCTTTTTTGTGATGGGTTCAGAATTGCATTGGATTATTGACTTAATCAGAGTAACAAAATTTTTCACAGTTCATCATCTTTACAATATTTCTGTTATTGTGTACAATGTTCTCCTGATTTAGCTCACTTTATTTTGCATCAGTTCATATAAGGCTTCCCAGATTTTTCTGAATCCATTCTGCTTGTCATTTCTCAAAGCACAATAGTATTCCTACACAATCATATAGAACTTATTCAGCCATTCCCCAAATGATGGGTTTCCCTTCAATTTCTAATTTTTTGCCACCACAAAAAGAGATGCTATAAATGATGTTTTTGTACACATAGAGCCTTTTATTTTCCTTTGATCTCTTTGAGGGTACAGACCTAGGGAGAGGTATTTCTGGATCAAAGGGTATAGCCCTTTGGGCAATGTTCCAAATTGTTCTCCAAAATGTTTGGATCGGTTCACAACTCCTCCAATAGTACATTAATGGCCCAATTTTTCCCCATCCCCTGACATTTGTCACTTTCCTTTTCTGTCATGTAACCCAATCAGATATGTGTGAAGTGATATCGCAGAGTTATTTTAATTTGCATTTCTCTAATCAGTGCTGATTTAGAGAATTTTTCATGTGACTATCGATAGCTTTTACTTCTTCCTTCTGAAACTGGCTGTTCATGTCCTTTGACCATTTATTAAATGGGGAATGGCACTTATTTTTATAAATTTGGCACAGTTACCTATATATTTGAGAAATGAGGCCTTCATTAGAGAAACTTGCTATAAAGAATTTTCCCTCAGTTTCCTGCTTTCCTTCTAATTTTTACTGCCTTACTTTTGTTGTGCAAAAGCTTTTTAATTTCATGTAATCAAAATTATTCATTTTACTTTCCATGATCCTCTCTATCTTTTATTTGATCATACACTCTTCCCTCATCCATAGATCTGACAGGTAAAATATTCCATGCTTTCCTATTTGCTTATGATACCAACCTTTACGTCTAAATCATTTATTTATTTTGATCTTCTCTTGGCATATGGTGTGAGACATTAGCCTATGCTTAGTTCCTGGCGAACTGCTTTCCACTTTCCCCAGAAATTTTTATCAAATGCTGAATTATTGCCCCAAAAGCTTAGATATTTGGGTTTATCAAACACTAGATTATTATGGTGTTTGTGTAGCACATTTATTCCACTGATCCACCACTCAATTTCTTAATCAGTACTAGATTGTTTTGATGATTACCACTTTGTAATATAGTTGAAATCTGGAACTGCTAGGCTGCATTCCTTAGCATATTTTTTCATTGATTCCTTTGTTATTCTTGACTTTTTTTTCTTCCAGATGAATTTTATTACTATTTTTAACTCAATAAAGTAATTTAGTTAATTTATTGGCATGGTACTGAATAAAATAGACAGAAGTGTGATTTTTATTATATTAGCTCAGACTATCCATGAGTGATTAATATATCTTCAATTGTTTAGATCTGTCTATATTTGTGTGAAAAAATGTAATTGTGTTCATATAAAACCTGTGTTTATCTTGGCAGGTACACTACAAAGTATTTTATATTTTCTATAGTTATTTTAAATGGAATTTCTCTTTCTATCTTTTGTTACTGGGTTTTGCTGGTAGCATATAGAAATGCCGATGATTTACATGGGTTTATTTTATATTCTAAAACTTGGCTAAAATTGTTCATTGTTCCAACTAATATTTTAGCTGACTCTCTAAAATTCTCTAAATATACCACCATATCATTTGAAAAGAGTGATAGTTTTGTTTCCTTATCGCTTATTTATATTCCTTCAATTTATTTTTCTTATCTTATTGCTTTAGTTATAATTTCTAGTACAATATGGAATAATAGCAATGATAATGGACATATTTGCTTCACTTCTGATCTTATTGGAAAGGCTTCAAGTTTATTCCTGTCACAGATAATTAATGCTTGTTCTTGGATTTAGATAGCTATTACTTATAAGTTTAAGAAAGGTTCAATTAATTCCTATGCTTTCCAGTATTTTTAATAAGAATGGGTATTATATTTTGTCAAATGTCTTTTCTGGATCTATTGATATAAGTAGATGATTTTGTTATTATTGCTATTAATATGGTTAAATATGTTGATAGTTTTCTGAATATTGCACCAGTTCTATATCCCTGCCATAAATCTCACCTGGTCATAGTGTCTGATCTTTATGAAATATTACTGTAATTATCTTGCCAGTATTTTCTTTAAAATTTTTGCATTAATATTCATTATGGAAATTGGTCTATAGTTCTATTTCTGCTTTTGCTCTTCCTGGTTTAGGTATCAGCATCATATTTGTGTTATAAGAGGAATTAGGTAAGACTCCTTTACCTACTTTTCAAATAGCTTATATAATATTATGATACACTGTTCCTTAAATGTTTGCTAAACTTCACTTGTAAATCCATCTGGTTATGGGGATTTTTATTCAGCTCATTCATGCCTTACTCAATTTACTTTTTTTTTTAAGATAGAATTACCGAACTATTTTATTTCATATTCTGATACTCTGGACAATTTATAATTTTTGTGAACATTTATTCATTTCATGTAGATTGTTAGTTTTACTGGCATATAATTGGGCAAAATAGTTTCTAAAAGTACTTTAATTTTATCTTCTTTGGTGCATTCACCCTTTTCATTTTTGATGTTAGCAATTTGGTTTTCTCCTTTCCTTTTTAAACCAAATTAACCAAGAGTTTATCTATTTTATTGTGTTGTGTTGTGTTTTTTTTTCACAAAACAAGCTCCTATTCTTATTTATTACTTCACTTTTAAACTTTCAATTTTATTTATCTCTCCTTTGATTTTCAGGAATCTCATCTTGTTAATTTTTAAATTGGGAATTTTTAATTCGTTCTTTTTCTATTTTTTTGTTTTGTTTTGTTTTGGCTTTTAGTTACATGCCTAATATATTGATTGATATATTATCTCTTTAATTGATGTATATATTTAGAAATTTAAATTTTCAGCTAAATATTGCTTTGGCTACATCCCCAAAATCTGGAATGTTGTCCTTCTTTTTAATGAAATTATTTAGTATTTTTATGATTTGTTCTATGATTCATTCTTTAGTATTAGATTATTTAATTTTTAATTAGCTTTTAATCTGTGAGAACCATAGTGATTTAGATTTAAAGGCATAGTCAAATAGCTTTGTTTGAATCCCAGTGGGCTTTATGAGTGTAAATAGCAAGAAACTCTGATGGTCTTTCTCTAGCAGATTGATTCTTTCATGAAGGGAAGCCAGATCATCTTTTGCCTCCATTCTTGCCTAGTCTTTAACTACTGGTTGCCTCAGACAAACTGATACCTAGGAAAGATTTTAGTTTTAAAAGGCCAAGGTCTCCCACTACAATTTGGGCCATGGCCAGTCATCCTGATCTATGTCTTGCCACTGGACTCCACTGACTCTGGAAGAGATAATGAAGCTGATGACTTTGCACAGCTCTGATTCACTTAAATCCAATTCACTTGCAAGTCAAGGCATCACCTTCCTAATGTCATTGGTCCTCATTGAGAGCAAAGGATGAACAACATCACCAACAACAGCTTTTAATCTGTTTCCATAGCCCTTTGTTAAATATAATTTTATTGAATTATTATCAGAAAGGAGTGAATTTAATATTTATGCTCTTTTTGTATGTGTTTGTTTAGTTTTATGTCCCAATAATGGTCAGTTTTTGTAAAAGTGCCACGTACACTGAGAAAAAGGTAAACTCCTTTCTATTCCTATTCAGTTTTCTCCAGAGGTAACTTTTATAAGAGTCTAATCGTCTCTTTAACATCTTTCTTATTTAGTTTATGGTTAGATTTATCTACCTTGAAGAAAGTTGAGGTCTACCACTAGTATAATTTTATTGTCTATTTCTTCCTGTAATTCATTTAACTTTTCCTTTAATAATTTGGATACTATGCTCTTTTGGTGCATATATATTTAGTATCAATATTGCTTCATTATCTATGGTACCTTTTAGCAAAATGTAGTTTCCCTGCTTATCTCTTTTTCTTAGGTCTATTTTTGCTTTTTCCTTGTCTGAGATCATGTTGCTACCCCTGCGTTTTTTGCTTCATCTCAAATAGAGTAGATTTTGCTCCAACCCCTTACTTTAACTGTGTCTGTCTGTTTCAAGTGTGCTTCTTATAAACAATACATTGTTCAGTTCCAGTCTCTAATCCATTCTGATATCTGCTATATTCCATTTTTGGGGGAGACTTCATCTCATTCACATTCAAAGTTGTCATTATTTACTGTGCATTTCTCTCTGATCTGTTTTCTTCTATTTATCCTTCTCTCTCTTTTTAAATTCTGTCCCTCCTTTTAAGTCTGTTTTGCTTCTGACCACTGCCTTGTTTTATCTGCCCTCTCTCTTATCATCTCCTTTAACTCTTGCTCCCTTCCCTTTCTACTTTCCTGTTGGGTAAGAAAGATTTATCTCAGCAATTGAATATATAAATATATTTTCTACTTTTTGGAAACAATTTATATGTGAGTGAAGTTCAAGTGTTGCCTGCCCCCCCATTCCATTTTCCCCTTCACTATAAAATCTTTTCCTTACATGCCTCTTTTATTTGAGATACTTTCACCTATTTTTCCTTTCCCATCTTCCTTCTCCTAGGGCATCCCTCTTTCTTACATTCATTTTTTTAATTCATAATATTTTCCCCCAATTATATGTAAAGATAGTCTTCAACATTCATTTTATAAGATTTTGAGTTGTAAATTTTTCTCCCTTCTCTCCCCCCACAAGACAGCAAATGTTATGAAACAGGTTGCACATGTACAATCATGTGAAACATATCGTCACATTACTCATGTTGTGAAAGAAGAATCAGAACAAGAAAAAAAATCATGAAAGAAAAAAATATCAAGTGAAAACAGTATGCTTTGATCTGCATTCAGACTCCATAGTTCTTTCTCTAGATATGAAATAACTGTGCTGAGAAGGTGGGAAGCCAAGACAGGGCAATTATATGTGTAGGAGAATGAGGAGCAATCTCATGGATACCAATGGAGGAGAGGGTATCCAAAACAAGAGAGCGGTTGACAATGTCATAAATTCCAAAATATTCAAGAAGAATGACGATTGACTGAGAAAGACAATTTCAGATTAATCAACAGGTTATCTGTTCTTCAGAGAACAGCTTCAGGGAATGGTTGGGAGATGGCAAGAAAAGTAATCAGAAGCCAGTTGTAAGGGGCTAAAAAGTGTAAGTTGGTAGGAAGTGGTTATAGGAGTGTAGAATACTTTTTTATTACAATACCAGTGAAAGGGAAGAAACATATGTATGAATTGAATCCATGAATGATTAGATGGATAGATGAATGAATGATTAAAAATGTGAAGTAACATATTTACAATCTCAGAGAAGCTTCAGGCATCTTATTTCAAAGGGATAACTATGATGGAGACATTTGAGATGAGTTGGTCTTTCAAGTTGGTGGAATTAAATTTAATAGGGATACAAATAAGTTTCTATAAAGTGGTTCCAAAATTCACATGCCAAAATATAGGAGAAAGAACAGATGACTAGAAGTTGTTCAGAAGGAAAGTTCTTTGTGTTTTAATTGACCAAAACATAAATAGAATCTAGTAACATAACATCCCAGAAAACAACAACAAAAGCTAGTTACCCTTAGCAGAATTAAGAGAGAAATAATGTACAGAATGAGCAGTATGTATAAGTAGCAGTAACTGAAGTGGAGTGTTCAAGAAGCCTTTGAATCCTGACTCACTTATTGGTTGTGTGACCCTGAGCAAGTCACTTAACCTATTTCAGCCCCAGTCTCCTCATCATGTCAAGTAGGGCTAATAAAAGCACCAATTATACAGAACTGTTTTGGGGATCAAATATGTGGCATTTTTCAAACCTTAAAGCACAATGTAAATGCAAATACCATGTTTATTACCCAATCTGGAAAATTGTGTGCTCTATTTTGAGAAGAGTGTAGCTATACTAGACCACGTATAGTAGAAAACAACCAAGTTGAGAAGCTGAAAGGAGAATATGTTAAATGAGAATTGCTTGAATGTGGAGGGTGTGTTTAGCCTGAAGAAGAGAAGATATTGATTGTGGGACTAAGGGGAGGGGGAAGACATAATAGCTGTCTCTGAATATTTGAAAGGTTGTCATGTTCAAGAGGGATTGGATGAGTACTGCTTAACCCCAGAGGGCAGAACTAGCAGCTATAAGAGGAAGGCACAAAGAAGCAAATTTCAACCATGTATAAGGAAAAATTTCCAGAAATTAAAGCAAATCAAAAGTGAAATGGACTGCTTTTGGAGATGGAGGATATAACTAATCAAGGGTGGTGAAGAGGAAATTCTTGTTCAAGTACAAATTGGGCTTAACGGCTTCTGAAGTCCTTTTCAGTTCTCATAGTAATTTTCTAGTCATTTGGTCAAAGTTGTCCTTGGATGAGGAGGTGGGTCTTGAAGTCAGTAAAACCTGAATTCAAATTATGCTACAGACACTAACTAGCTATATGACCTTGGTTGAGGCAGTTAACCTTCTATTCCTCAGTTTCCTCATTTGTAAAATAGGGGTAATTATTGCACCTCCCTCCAAGTGTTATTATGAGGATCAAATGAGATAACCTGTGTAGAACATTTTGCAAGCCTTAAAGTGCTGTATGCTGTTGCTCAGTCTTTTCAGTCATATCTGAGTCTTAGTGACTCCATTTTTCTGGAGGGGGGAAGAGGTTCTTGGCAAAGATACTAGAGTGTCTTCCCACTTCCTTCTCCAACTCATTTTACAGATGAGGAAACTAAGGCCAAAAAGGTTAACGAGCTTGCCCAGGGTCATACAGTTAGTAAGTGTCTGGGGTCAGATTTGAACTCAGGAAAATGAGTCTTCCTGACTCCAGAACTGTGCCACCTTGCTGTCCTTAAAGTGCTATATACATGCTGGCTATTATTGTTATTATTATTTATGCATTCATTCATTTTGTTTATTCATTTGTATGTATATTTATTCTATTATTATTATTATTCATACCCTTATATCATGCCAAGTAGGTGGTCTAACCCACTGTGGGGCTCTTTGATGTAGAACCACTGACCCTTCAGACTGTAAGGGGTCCTCAAGAACACCTGGGACAGGGTTATAGGATTTCAAGATTGAAGGTCAAGTTCATTTCATTCTATTCAGGAGCCTGGTAGGAAGTGACGCACCCAGAGTTGTGGAGGTGGGAAGCAGCAGAGATGGGATGTGAATCAATATGCTTTGACATTCCATCTCATGCTCATTTCACTGTGTCTTTCCCAAACACAAAGAGGAAGAGAGACTGGCCACAAGTCATTGGTAGAGCTTGACCAAAGACTTACCATTTTCTGACTCGCAACCCAGGGCTCTTTCTTTGACCCTTTTATATTCCACTGCTCTGGGGCTTCATGGACCTAGTGGGCTCAGTAACCAGTAGGATCTACACTGTTAACAGTTCTTGCTGACAACTGTAGGCTGAGACAGTTAGTAAGATTTAAAGCCCTTCCCAGTGGAAGAATTTTTAAAATTGCATCCAGAACAAAGGGAAATTGAGTGGACTGACACCTTGATTGGCATTCTGACCCCCTCTTCTTTGGAAGGCCCATTCACTTTCCCCCATGTTTAGTCATTCATCAGCCCCTTTTAAAATAAATCCCTTTTCCACATTAAGGCTGGTGAAAGGAAATCAATCCATACTCTCCCAGGCAACCTTGTTAATGCCAGCAGGCCCATTACAGAGCATGTACTACAGGGGCCAATAACTGATGGTGAAATGAAGTCTTTATATATATATATGGGCCAGAATAGGGGCAACATCCTAGCCTGAGACAGCAGCTTCAGGGTTATGAAGATATAAAAAGCCCGGCCCTGGGAGTCAGGAGACACTAGATTCTTTGCAACTAACACACTATGGAACCTTTTTTCTCTCTGAGACTCAGTTTCTTCCTTGGTCAAATGAATAGATCAAACCAGATGATCCCTCAGGTACCAATTCTATAATTATATGGACTAAGATCCCCTCTAGTTTGAAATAGTCTGTCATTCTGTCTGGTAATCCAAAGGCAGTGATTGAATCACAGAATGTCAGAACTAAAAGGAACAGGATCCCTAAATCAATGGCTAATAATAAGGAATAAGTAACATTAATATTGTGTTTACTATGTGCCAGATACTATGCTAGGCACTAAACAATTATTGGGGAGGCAGGTACTATTATTACCCCCATTTTACAGACTAGGAGACTGAAGCAGACAATAAAGTGACTTACCCAGGCTCAAATAGCAAGTAAGTTTTTGAGGCTTGATTTGAATTCAGTTCTTCCTGACTCCAGGTTCAGCATTTGATCTACAGTATCACCTAGCTGCCCTTTAGAATTAGAAGGGACCATAGCAGGAATCTAATCCATCTGATACCTGAAAAAGAATCCTCCTTACAAAATTTCTGACAGGTGGTTATCTGTGATCTAATCATTCAAAGATTTAGAGTTGACAAGGAGCTTAGAAGTCATTGACTCCAACTCCCATATGGTGCAGGTAAGGAAACTGAAGCCCACTTCAAGTAAATGACTCACCCAAGGTCATTCGAGCCTGGAGTCAAATCCAAGGTTATTAACTCAAAGTCAAGTTTTTTTTTTTTCATAGTATGATATTATCTTCCTTTTGATTTTGCCTGAGATTACAGTTAGCAAGAAGAAATTAGAATAAATTAAGGCAAGAGTGATTAGGTTTGAATTTGAGGGGACAAGGGGAAATATGCATGTAGATAGATAGACAGATAAGTGGATACATAGAGATACATATATATATATATATATATATATATATATATATATATATATATAAATAAGTATAGATGTAGAGAGAAAGAGAAAGATGGATAGGTAGAGATAGAGATAGAGAATGGACAGAAGCTAGAGATGATAAAACTGGGGAAGGTGATGAAGGAAGGGCCATGATAATGATCTTGATGCTTTTCAAGGGCTGTCATGTGAAAGGAAGTCATATTAGCACTTCTTGACCACAGGGGACAGAAATGGCAACAATGTTTGGGAATGGTAAAGAAGCATTTTTAGGGTTGATTAAAAGAACAATATCTTAATGATACGGCCTACCTCAGGAGGCAATGACTTCCCTCTCACTGTAGGTCTTCAAGCAAAGGTTTAACCACTTCTCCAGAATGTTCTTTTTAGGGTAGTAGTCAGCCCAGAAGGCTGCTGAGGTCCCTTCTAACTCTGAAACGTTGTGATCCTTTCAAATCCCTGACAGACCTTTCACAGGTTCAGCAAAGTGTTTGACAATACCCATCATTCTATTGTTAAAAAAAAAAAGGAAAATAGAATATAGAATTGAGAGCTGGAGGAGATTTTAAAGATTGATCAATCCTATCTTTCCTCTCTGTTCCCACCATTTATACATAAGGAAACTGAGGCTGAGAGTAGGCCAGTGATCTGGCCAAGGTCACCCTGAGGTTCGGTAACCAAGATCAGATAAGAACTGAGATCTGATTCTCAGGCTCAAGACCATTTCTCATAGTCCTTTTAGGCTGGGGAATTACTTTGACCTCCGCTCTGAGAGCTCAGCCTTCTGGATAGAAATGAGATGCAACATTTCTGAGTGTGTTCAAGGGGACCCAACAAAATGGAAACGATTTCATAAATATGCAGATTGCCTGGGCCTCGCTTGCCCAGGGAAGGCAGCTCAGCCTGTTCCCACCTGCGCTACATCCCCCATTCACTCTCAAAATACTTTAAGAGGATCAAGAATGGATTTTTTAAATGAAGTTAGAGTTGAACAGGGTATATAATCCATCTAGGAAAGGGGCTGAGTTGTCGTGGGCTTTTTTCCCCCCTTCGCTTTCTTTTTCCTCCCTTGTCTGTCATCCTGCTCAGCCTTCTGCAAAATTAAGAGCCTGGCAGGCAGTTGGATGGAACCTTTAATACACCAAGTTTCTGGCTGCCTAATGACTGTGGAGGAGTGAGGAAGCAATATGGAGGAGGAGAATGAACCTGGGGTGGAGTCAAGTCTCTGCCTCTTCTGGACTCCCTAGATGACCTGAGGGAAGTTTCTTAACTCTCGACCTCAAACTCCTCTTTTATAAAATTAAGAAATTGGACAAAATGATTTTAAAGCCCTTTCCATTTCTAACATTCTTATTTTAAGTTCCTTTTCATCTTTGAAATTATGTTTAATGAATGGATTGGACAAATGAAAATACATCTGTTAGACTCATACTATGTGCCAGGAATCATGGTGAGTGGATTCAGGCCCCTTCAAGTCTAATTTTCTATTCATTAGACATTTAGTGCATATAGTCACCTCTTCCAGGCTGAAGAATGCTATGCTATCACAGGATGGATGACTTAGAGGGGTGTGTGATAAAATGCTGAGTGACAGCTGAATAATGTGTGACTGGAGGAGAGATCTGGAAATACTTCTTAGAGGAAGTAGAATGTGGCTTCCACTTTTTAAAGGCTAGGCATGATGGGAAAGGGAAAATCATGCAGAGGCAAAACTGAACAAAAGTAGAGTGACAGAGAACATGGGGTATATCCAGTGGGTAGAGTAGGCCAGTTTGACTTGATTAGAGAGTTAATAGAGAGGAGTGGCATTCATTAAATATTCAGCAAGCATTTATTAAGCTCTTTGCAAGGGACTAGGGATACAAAAAAAGGAAGAGAAAGCAATAAACATTTATAGAATACCTACTATGTGCCAGCCACTGTGCTAAGCACTTTACAAATATTATCTCATTTGGTGTTCACAACAACCCTGAGAGGAAGGGACTGTTATTATCCCCATTCTGTAGGTCAGGAAGTTGAAGCAAAAAGAGGTTAAGTGACTTGGCCAGAGTCACACAGATAATAAGGGTCCGAGGTCTGATTTGAACTCAGCTTCTTCTTGACTCCAGGCCCGGAACTTTATGACACACCAACCTGCCTCAAAAACAAACAATAAATAGGACCCACCTCCAATGAACTTATATTCCACTTGGGAAAATAACAAAGGCACAAGGCAGATGAGTATTAATTAGGGATGTCCATCCCTATGATCTTAAGGAATTGATAGTAGTGCCTGACATAATGATTATAATTGTAAAGAATCATTTGAGATCCCTTCTCTGAATAATGTTTTAAGTACATAAAATAAAATGATACAATTAGAACGGGAATAAATTACATTGAAATGTTGTTGCGGGGAAAAAGTCCATATGACAGATTTAATTGATCAAATTGATGGTGAGGCATCCCAAAGAATTACAAGACTCAGTGACTCTGTTTACCAAGTTTTATTAGAAGACTGGTAACCACAAGGAGAAGCACCCAAAGGAGATAGGTGTCTTGAATAGGGAGAGGGAAAATGATTATATATGTGTGTGTGTGTGTATATATATATATATATATATATACATAGATAGATAGATAGATAGATAGATAGATAGATAGATAGATAGATAGATAGATAGATAGAAAGTAGGTTATCTCCTCATTTTCTTAATCTCCTCCTTAGGAAGGTTCATATCTTAATTTTAACTTCCTGGGGTCCTAAGATGTCCTCCAAGGTGTGTTGCTGGGGTTTAAATGTCATAAGGTGAACCCAAAGACATACTTGGTCTTTCTACAGAAGTTCATAAAGACATCCTTCAATTTGTCAGAGCCTAAGGGTCTCTCTGTTTATGATATCTCTTTACTTTAAGATCTGGTTTCTAGGTCCAGTTTCTGTTTCCTGTCATCTAGGAATATTAATGGCTATTAATGGTTAATGATCCCTGGTTACCTTCCCTAAGTTTCTGTTGACATTGTTGGTTGATAGTAGCCCTCTGGTTACCTAGGTCTTAGTTTCTATGTTAACCCTTCTGGCTATTACTGATCAAGTCTTAGGTTATCTGTTAACTCCTTTTTAGCTATGGATGATTAGATCTCATGTCTTAAGTTAGAGCTCAGGTCTTAAGTTGTCTGTTAGCCCCTTTTAGCCGCCTCTATCACATAGACCCCAGGTTAAAAACTCTTGGTCATTAGATGAGCTTTAGGATCCCTTTAACTCTTTATGTCAGACTGTGACCTGGAGGATCAAGTAACAACCAACCAACTAGTGAACATTTATTAAGCACCTGCTAGCTGCTGAGCATCGTGCTATGCATTGGAATCCACTGCTGTTGATTCATCAGTCTATAAGCATTGATGAAGAAAGGTTTTCTATGTTCCAGGCACTGTTATGCTCTAGGATTCAAAAACTAAAGGGGAAAAAATGAGACTTTTACCCTTATGGAGTTTACAATACGCATGCTTATAAAAGACGTTCAAAAATTCAAAATATTTTTTTTCAGGGGAGACACTAGCAGAAGAGAAGCCTGAGAGATAAAGAAAGGGGCTCACGTGCCAAGATTCGCACAAGGTCAAGAATGCAAGAAACAATATTGGTCTCCATCTGGCCTGGTGGTCTCTGCCTATCTCACCACTCCTCCTCCACCCAACACCCCCCCCACACACACACACCCTTTATTCTGCTAGGATAAAAAACCCTTGTAACTTGGAAACTCTGAAACTAAATTGAATTATAGTCAAAGCTATCTTGGATCTGACTCAGTGCATATTTATGGGTTGGGACTAATGAATTGCATGGCAGCCCATCACTGTCAACCAATTTGGGGGGGGGAACATACAGTATGCTGGGATTAGCTCCCCACAGATGGCTCCAGGTAGGGGCAGTTAGGGGTTATAACAACTAGTACTTAGGAAAGGTAGTACATTGGACTTGAACATCCCTGCTGACCCTGGAAAGGGTGGGAGGGTTGACCCCAGAAATGTATAGAACTGAAGTTTACCTAACAAGATGTGAAAGTGGAATGGAAGGGAGATTAGGTGGAAAGAGGGAGCCCCCAAAGCTGGCAAGATGACCCTGGAAATCTGATGATTTTACCTAAGCTCTCAGGCCTGAACTTTCATCAAGATTTTCTACCTCCCAGGGATGGTGTCAGAAAAAATACTTAATAAGCTTAATAAATAATATATAAATGAACTTAGAATCACAAACTTGCAATGTGACCTTAGACAAGTCCTCTGACTCAAGGCCTTGATTTTCTTCTCTGTAAAATGGAGGAACTGATCTAAATCATCTGTTCTCTAAAATTGGAAATCAGAGAGAAAATCTTGTTTCCCTGATCAGTGGAAATTAGATTTGCTCTTAGTTTGAAAATGCAAAATTATGAACAAGAGGTTAAACATGCAAAGACAGAGATTTCAGGTCTATAGAAAAGAAAAGCATCCTAATCATTAGAGTTAACATAGAGTGGAATAGGGTATAGCAGGAGGGGAGTCAGGAGAAGGGGCTCTCCTTCATCAGCAGGCTTCATACTAAGAAGAGGGGATGATGTGGAGTAACTATTCATAGTATCATGGATTTTAAGTGAAAAGGAGTCTTGGAGTTCATCTAGTTCTTCCTCATCCTGCAAATGAGAAAATTGAGGACCAGGGATTTTGTCACTTGTCTGAGGTCACCAATGTAGTAAGGAACAGCGACAGGATTTAAACTTAAGTCCTCTGACTTCAAACTCAGTCTGCATTCTACTTCACTGTTCCTTATTGCTTCAATGGACAAGAGATTGGACTAAATGACTTCTGAGGTCCCTTCCACCCCTGAGATCTTATAATTCGGGTATCCTTTTTGACAATGAATTGCTAAAATAGAGAAGTAGATAGTGGTCTGTCACCACAGCCAGCTGAAAAAGGATAATAACAATAGTGCCTGCCTTGCAGCATTGATGTGAGAAAAGAGTGAGATGTTTGTAAAAGCACTTAGTACATAGAAGGCAATATAAAAATGCTAATTCCCTCTTCTCCCTTCAAATACCTAACAGGTATCCAAAAAGCTTCTTATAGATGATTTATGTAGCTAAATGTGCACATACTACCCCTTTAAGAATTACTATAACATTTCTAGTAATCAGAGTTTATTGACTTATAGTTTGAAGAATATAGACATTGGTTTTGTTGGTTTTCTTAACTGAGACATTGATCTATATCCAAGATTATGGCTTTTTTCTCTTTCTTCATGATTTTTCTGCTATTACCCACAATGGTTGTTCAGCAATCATATCTATCTGTACTGTTAGTACTTGAGTGTGAGTTCATCTGGGCCAAATGACTTCAACACATTCACGATACCCAAGTACTTTTTTTTAACCATCTTTTCATTTGTGTTGAGTTTCAAATTCCTATTTAACTTTGCATTCTGTCCATTCAAATTTTATGATTATTTTTCTATATATAGGCCAGAATGAAACTGGGGTCTGAGTAGAGGATTGATTGCATAATGAATTCTAAGATTAAATAGTCACTTGCCTTTAAGGTTCCCGTAATTTCTAACTGAGAACCAATTCCTCTTTATTTGTAAGAATCAAGTCCACAATAGCAATTTCTATCATTGCTTTACGCATAATTTTAAAAATGAAATTGTAAACAAATCAATGCAAATCACATCCCTTGCTGTACCTTTGTTACAGCTAATAATTGGCATCTTAATAGTTGAAGTCTGTCATTATCATTATATCATCCATCTGCAATAAATTTGCAATCTTTTTGCTAATTTGAACTTTTCCCCAAATTACTTGCCTATTAACTTCTTCTGTTCAGGTGGTCTGTATTATAATCCTATAACAAAATATATCTGTAATTACTCTGGTATTCACCCTCCCTAGGAAAGCTACCCCAGGTTCAAGGTAGTCTGTGGATCAGTAACTACTCAAAGTCACAGTACAGTGGAAAGGACACTGAAATCAGAAGACCTGGGTTCAAATCTCACCTATGATGGTTACTGTGCATGCTTGACCAGGTCACCTAATGTTCCTGGACTTCAGTTTCCACAGCTATAAAATGAGAAGGTGGACTCTGAGATCCCTTATACTTCTAGATTTATGATCCAATGATCTTCATCATCTCCCATTCACACATATACTTTTACTAACCAACCAAAGGACACTTCCATTTCATCCTGGAAAACCCAATTTTTAGGGTATTTCTTTCTTCCTTTGGTTATTCTCTCCATACCATCATTTTAGAAAGTACTCTGCTTCTGCTTCATCTCATCTTCACCAAGACTTTCTGAGTATACTTCCTTCTCATTTGCTGCCTTGCTTCCAGGGGAAGCCTAGACTCTTGAGATCCTTTACTCCTCATTGGTTACTTGGTCCCTAGGATCACCATTTAAAGCTTCACTTCACTCTCTCCTGGATTCTGCCTCCTTGCCAATGGTTACAAAGCCCCTGATTGAGTGCTATCTTTGTTCTCTGGCCACCTGCTCCCCAGATCCAAATGGAATGTTTCCCTTCATTAGAACGTAAGTTCATTGAGGATAGGAGCCTGGCCCATGGTCTTTAATAAATGCTTTATTTATCCATCTAGCTAGCTAATCAGTAGCTCCAATAAAAGGAATTTAAATAAATAGCAAATTCTGTGAGAAAATAAAGCTTCCCAATGCACATATTTGGTAGACTCTACCATGTTACCACAACAAAAGTGGACAAGGTACATATATACAGAGAACATGTGTGATCAGAGAAGACATATGGAGTACACATACATTAGAGATATATGAATCAAAAAGGATACCACAGGAGCCTATGTGACCAGGATATACATAAGAAGGGCACACAACAGAGTGGATAGGTTGCACATGTGGTCAAGACAACTTCCATCTCTGATGCTGCAGGGTCTCTGATATCCTTTAATGATGTCATCATGCAGCTCTCTGCTGGGCATACATGTGTATGGGCATCACTTCTCTGATATTGTGGTTGTATAATCTCTACTGTGTAAAAAATGTCCACTAGGTATCATTGAGTCTGCTGATCTCCTAATCACAGAGCTTCTTTCTGTTATTAGCTCCTAGACTTCATCTCTTCAGGGTCACCTGTTCACCATCTGGCATTCTCCTCCTGGGATGAAATGAAAATGATATCTCACCCTACTAAAGTCAGACTGAGAAATCTTCAGTCATTAGTTAAATAATGGGGAGTCAAACAACCAAACCTTATTTGCTGTCCATTGTCCAAGACAACTCTCTGACTTAGGATTGGAACTTCTATTTACCATTTCATGGCTATCCTATATACCATAAAACCATGAGGAAGGAGGCCACATCTAAACCCTGAAAAAGCTATGTAATATGACCTTGAGACTTATTTCACTCCCCAGCCCATCTTTGTATTGCCAGATAAATGAATCTGAACAAGATCAAAACTAAGCAAAGACAATAAGGTTATTGTCCTCTACCCTCCTGACCCACATTCCTATCATTATAATGTATCATCTGACAGTAGCAACCAATAAACCCAAGAACAAATACATGACTTTGGCACTCTTTTTCTCCAGGGAAGGGAAGGGAATAGGTATTTATTAAGTACCTACTATGTGCTAAGTATTATGCTCAGCACTTTACAAATATCTCATTTGATAAAGTAGGAAAAACCTCTATGTTTCCCTTCTCATTGCTTTTGTTTCTTCCTCTGAGAGCACTTTCCTACTCTTCCCCACTGTGGTCCCTGTATTTCCTTACATCAGTTTTATCTTCTTAGTACACAGGAATATTCTATTGTCCCTATTTATTCTATTCCTTTTGAATACAGTACAACCTTCCTGGTCCATGTACCAGTTATTACTCTCATTTGACCAATTCTCAATGATAACAAAGACCTTAAAGTTGCCGGCTTAGGTAAGGATCTCTATTTTACCTAATTTACAAGATGCACCTTTCATTTTTAATTAATTCGTTTTTATTTTTTGCAGTTATATACAAATAGCTGAGGCCATGGGTCATTTTTTTGTTCTCTTTACACACACACACACACACACACAAACATACATATATGTGTGTGTGTCTATTTGTGTGTATAGATGTATATATACATATATGTGAATGTATACATATGTGTGTATGTATATATACATATACACTTTTTTCTTGGATATTAAGTGGTTTTTTGTTCTCTTTATATGTTTCTTCTTTCGTTGTGCCTGCTACTCTCTATGGTATCTCACATGGCAGATAAATGTAAGAAGTTTTCGCTCTCCCTCTCCATTTTCTCTTTAAAGCACTCTTGATCAGATTCACAGAATTGCATTTTTGCTGGCCTGGGTTAACACACTCCATCCCCGGCTAAGAGTACATCATTTTTGTATTTTAAGCTGTGTTCTAGAAATCCAAATCCTATTCTCAGTCATGATCCTTTCAGGCAGCTGTTTGTTCACTTCCCAGAATCTGCCTTGCTCTTATAAAGCCCCTACCTTCAATCAGTGGCAATGATGAAAATATCACCTGTATCCCTAAGGTTTCACTTGTTTTCTGTTTGTTTCTTGTGGTTTACTTTGGTTTGTTTTAGATTTGGTTGGTTTGATTTGGTTTGTCTTTTTTGTTTTTTGGTTTGTTTTAGATTTGGTTGGTTTGATTTGGTTTGTCTTTTTTGTTTTTTGGTTTGTTTTAGATTTGGTTGGTTTGATTTGGTTTGTCTTTTTTGTTTTTTGGTTTGGTTTTTTCTCTGTTCATGGATAGATAACAGTGTTTATTTGCATGTTTTCCCCAGGACTTCACAATCCTTCCCATTTCTTCCTGGGTTTCTTATGGTTGCATTTGTCACTACATCAATTGTTAGGAAGTATTGTGGATCAGAAAGTGAAGAGCTTTCTTCCAGAAGTTAGTCCCAAAGATCTTACATTTGTGGGGGAAGGAACCAGAAAACGGATGATAGCACTACTACTCAGTAGATGGGGTCATGATGATGGACAAAGAAGGAAAACATCTGCTAAACTTGTATTTTACTTCTATTTTCTCTGTCAAGGAGCATTATCTCTGAACTACAAAGGAAGAACAAAATGTTTGATTGGGATTTTAAATCCAAGATAAGTAAGGAACTATCAAGGGAGTTCAGGCTTCCATAGTTCAAGTGACCAGACAAACTATGTCCTAGAATGCCAAAAGATCTGGCAGATACAACTTCTGAACCATTGTGAGTGATCTTAGAAATCTTGGGAAGAATGAGGGAGGTGTCACAGATATGGAAAGAGATTAAAGTAAAATTAATTTTTTAAAAAGTGGACTCTGTAAATTAACCAATTAGTTTGAGTTCAATTCCCAGAAATTTTCTACAATGCATTATTGAGAGGAGTGGTAATTTTAAAGAATGAGTGGTCCCATAAGGAAAAGTTCTTCCAGAGAAAGAGGACTTCCAGAGATTTCTTACAAATCTCTGCTGCTAGGAAGCCTAATATATGAAAATTGAATCAGGAAGACCTGAATTCAAATCCAACCTCAGATACTTACTAGCTATGTGACCCTGGACAAGTCATTTAACCTTTGTCTTAGTTTGCTCATCTATAAAATTATAAAAAATAAATTTATTGTTAAATTATATATTATCAAAATAATAATAGCACTTAGGACCCAGAGTTGTGAGGATCAAATGAAATATGTATTAACACTATTTTAAAATATTAGCTATTATTGTTATTGTTGTAGCCTAATTCCCCCTTCCCCCATAGCATCTTAATAAGGGATGGTTTGTGAATATTTAGAAAGGGAAACAGCAATTAAATGAATCAACCTTGTTACATGAAGACAAGGTCTAGGCAGGGGCGGAAATTATTTTATCCCCTCCCCTCTCCCCCCTTTTTTTAATAGGGCCACTGGCCTGATAGACCAATGGAATTCAGTAGGAGAGAATTATCAATCAATTGCCAAACATTTATTAACCACCTCTCTATTCCAGGTAGTGTACTAAGTCCTGTAATATATTTGAATTTCAGCAAAGCATTTGAGAGGCTCCCATGTTATTATTGTGGACAAGATGGAAAGATATGACCTGGAAAAAATGTAAAGTTCTCTGATTTCAGGACCAAATGAATGGCCAGACATACAGACTAGCCATTAATTGATTGATGCCAATTGGAGGAATGTTTCCATTGGAGTGGTCAAGGGTTCTATAATTGACACTGTGCCTTTCAAAATCTTTGTAAATTGCTTAGATGGGGATATGGGTAGCATGCATATCAATTTTACAAATGAAAGAAAACCAGAGCTAGTTAGTCCCACAGTTAGAACTAAGCTTCTTCTGCAACTGGAAAAACAAGTTATATTATACCTCATTCCTTCTTCCTTCCAAAGAGTGGAAGTATGAATATTGTGTGTGTTTGTGTATATATTTGTGTGTGTGTGTGTGTGTGTATGCACATGCCAGTGTTGACAAGGAGAGGACAAATTAGTCCAGGATGCTGAGAGCATGACAAGCAACTATCCCAACAGCTCACTTCAACAGTATCTAGCCCCATCATTCCTTGAATTGAGTCAGACATCACTCACTTAGTAATGATGAGGAGGAAATGGATACCAGAGGTTACACACCTAAATCAACTTTGAGGAAGGAGCTGGAAAGGAGAACCAGGTGAATGAATAGGGGAAACTCACTGGCCCCTTCATTCTTTGATGCAAGGCTCAAATTGCTACCTCCCCTTCCCTAGTTATAGTTCTGTTTGACTCATGGGATGAGGAATGAGGGAACCAAAAAAAAAAAAAATTGAACAGGCTGGGATGGCCAAATCCACTGAGATGGAATTTTATAGGAATAATATAAAG
This sequence comes from Dromiciops gliroides, assembly GCF_019393635.1. Taxonomy (NCBI): domain Eukaryota; kingdom Metazoa; phylum Chordata; class Mammalia; order Microbiotheria; family Microbiotheriidae; genus Dromiciops; species Dromiciops gliroides. Next base: position 83,761,460 of record NC_057861.1, read on the forward strand.
TTCTACATTAGCTAAAAAAAATCAGCCACTCACATCCAGGATGAGGGAAGCATTGCTTGAAGGCCTATCGGCCTCATGGAAAACATCTGGATGTTTTAGAGCAGTGATGGCTCAAAATGATTTTAAAAATAAGGCATATCAGTCCAAAATGCTACGTTGGTCTTGGGTTTCATCAAAGAACTCAAATCAACTAATCTAGAATGAGAGAAGTTATCATCCCCATGTCTCCTTGGACTTTACCCAGAGTGTTTTGTTCTGTTGGGGAGGGGTCTTCAATTCAGGAAACACCTTGGCAAACTATAATACTTCTAAGGGAAGGTGATCAGGATTTCAAATAAAAAAACAGATCATATGAGAGTCCTTTGAAGGAAGCTGGAATATTTATCCTAGAAAATATAATATGGGGGAAGGATGCTGATTTTTGTTTTCAATAGAATTTTCTAAGACTGCCCTATAAAATAGGGGAAGGGACTCCCCTATGAAAGACTGTTTTTCTGATTGTCTTCAGATGATAGAAGCAGGAGCGGTAAATGGGAAGAAATTGCGGAGGCAGATTTCAGCTCCATAAAATGAATAAGGCAATCAAAAGATCTATCAAGATGAGGAATGGGCTATATCAGAAGGGGGGATCCCCTATATTAGATGACTTGAAGCTGAGATCTGATGGCCATTGGTCGCCAATGTCAAAGACCCGGGTTCTTGTTCACTGCACCTTGGACTCAATGCCCTCTGAGGTTTCTTCCAAATCTGAGCTTCTGACATTCTGAGGGCCCCTATTGTCCAAATGCGGTATCTCTTACTTATTACCTGTGTCACCTTGAGCTAGCCCCTCCCCCCTCCAGTCACCAGATTGGACTTCCCAGCCTTATGGCCCCTATCAGCTTTAGCCTCTCATCATCCCCTCCTCCTCTCTGGAGTTTCCTACCTTCTATTACTGTTTGATGATTCATCTCTTAACATTTTCATCATACCATTTAACATGCTGTTTCTCCTCCCCTCTGAGCCTGTTTCAGAGTGTGAGACCTGTTGGGTAGGAACACTCTGCCTCAATCTCTGCTCAACTCTTGCGGCTGGCCTTGGCGTAGGTGGAAGGATTGGCCACCCACTCAGTGTGACCTGTGGGGGCCCCTTGTGCTGCCTGGAACAGATGAAAACGCTGTACCAGGAGGGAGCTAGGACCTGGGAGGAAAGAACCTAGTACATTATCCACTTACCCCACAGGGGAAAAAAAAAAAAAAGCCTGCCCTGTCCTAATCACAGGAAAAATAGAGCCTCCAGAACTCATTTTAATAATGAGCAGGGAATATCGACTAGAGTTAATGTCAGGTCACGGCTGTGCTATTTTAGAGGGAGTGAGGGAGAGATGGTAGGCGGATTAGAGACCGGCAGCCAGAATATATGAATTTGCAATCATCTGTTTAGGGCACTTAAGTAGGGCAGAGCCAAAGCAACACTTTCCAATGACAAAGAATTGTCGAATCTCAGGGTTGGATTATTTAGCAGAACCCACTGCTCCCTGTAGGGATCCTCTCTGTGGAATTCCTGAGGAAGGGGTCATTAAGCCTGCAATATTATGTAAAAGGGTGAGGCACGCTGGAGCAGGAGGGGGGGGGGCGGTGTTATGGGGGAAGGGACAATAGTCAAAATATAGATTTAAATCCCGACTATGCTGCTTAGGTCATTTGTGCTGTGTGAAAAATAATTACCCTCTCTGTGACTCAGTTGCCTCACCTGCAAAATGAGGGGGTATAGTTTAGATGCTTTTAAGGTACCTTCCAGATTTACCTTCTTGATTCCTTTTAAAACTGAATAAATGAGCTCCTTAAAAAAAAAAAAAAAAGGACTTCCCTTTCTCCCCAAGAAGTCTGGTTTTGCCATACTGGGACAGGCATGATCTTTAGGAATTTCATCCTTAGATTTGCCAAACTCTACTTCCCTGAGACTTCCCTCAGTGTTCCTGATTCTGCTTTTCAGGCAAGATCACCCCATAATAAGCTTTCTTCCTCTGTCCTGTGATTTCAGGGATATGAAAACAGTCTCATCTCCCTCAGAGGTAGGTAGGTGGGGCAGCTGGACTGAGCATTGGGCCTGACCAGAGTGCAAATCTGACCTCAGATATTTATGAGCTGTGTAACCCTGGGCAAAGTCACTTCATCACTCTCTGCCTCAGTTTTCTCAACTGTAAGATGGGGCTAATAATAGTGCCTACCCACCAGGGTTGTTTTGAGAATCAAGTGAGATATTTGTTAAAAAAAAAAAATGCTTGGCACATCGTAGGTACTTAATAGATACTTATTTCCTTCCCCTTGTCTCTTCTCAGGACTAAAACGCCCCATGTCATTCAGCCTATCCTTGCATGACATAGTTGGCAAGTCTCTCATCTTATTAGTTGTACTATACATAGTAGGCTCTTGGTGAATTTTTATTTCTTATACACGATGTGCTCCAGATTTTCAATGCCCCTCCAAAAACGTGGCGCCAGGAACTCAACACAGATTTCTACAGGTCTGACCAAGGCAGAAGACAAAAGAATTATCCTCCCCTCAAGGGAATGTGGTGTGTTATATAGAATGCTAGACTTAACAACGAAAGATCTGGATTCGAATCTTGTTTCAGGATTGTGTGAACTTGAGTGAGCCACGGGATCTCATTGAGCCTCAGTTTCCATATCTTTAATATGGTGATGATAATAATCATAGTGTCCATCTCAAAAGGTTATCATGAGGAGCAATGGAGATAAAGGTAAAATGTTTGCAAACCTTATAGCACTATATAAATATTAGTTGTTATTTTTATTATTATTATTATTGTAACTATTATTGTTGTTACTATATTATGTCCCCAGATTGAGCCTTGACTCTCATCACAAATTGAGTCTTCACCTTGGTCCCAGACTAAGTCTTGACCTAATTCTGGCCTCAGCCCTGATCCTGGTTATTAGTCATTAAGTGTAATAAGGGATATATACAGTCTAGCTTCATGAAGGATGATGATGGCGGTGGTGCTGATGACAATGATGGTGTTGATAAAATGATACCTCCCTCTTTTACATAGACATTCATTCATCAATACCCATTTGTTGATCATTTATTATGAGTGAAACTCTGTGCTATGAATCTAAATATCAGGACCTGGGGAGGAAAAGAAGAAACATCAACTTGCTAGTGAGCCAGGCGGTCCCAGCTGGCTGGCCTGGGATTATGAGAGCCAAATGAACTGCCTGTGGGGAGCCGGGCAGAGAAGGGGACACGCCAGGTCCCGCAATGGAGCACTGACATTCACTGAGCAAAGAAGGACGTGAACAAATCAGAGCTGCTGACTTGCTATTTATCTTCCTGGCAGGTGGATAAGTGGATATGAAAGCCTATGCTGGGGGACCCTGCACCACAGGATGCAATGGGATAAACTGACCCACTTCTGGCCTCAGGACAACTCTGTCCTTCCTCCTCCACCTGCTAGCCATCTCTGTAGGCCCCTCTTCCCTCACCTCAAACACACACACACACACACACACACACACACATACCCATCCTTCTTTCCTGACCCAGAGAGAATAATAATGACAGCAAAATCAAGACTAGCACTTTGAAGCTTTCTGAAGCACTTTCCTTCCAATCATCCTGAGAATTTGGTAGTACTAAATGCTATTCTATCAGTTTTACAAGATGAAGAAACTGAGGTTGAGTGGTACAAGATAGGGGCACTAGCACTGGATTCGAATTTTGGTCTGTAAGATTTTGGACAAGCTAATTCTTTTCTTTTGGCCTCCATCTCCTCCTCTGTAAAATGAGGGTGGTTGGGCTAGATCAAATAGAGCACTGGACTTGGAGTCATGAACACCTGGTTTCAAATCCCACTCCTGACAGAAGTTATATGACCCTGGGCAAGTCTCTTGACGTCCCTGTCTGAACTTCAGTTTCCTATCTGTGAAATGAGGGAGTTAAAACTCCAAAATCTTTCAGGTCTTTTCCAGCTCTAAGTCTATGATCCATGATGATCTCCAAGATTCCTTCCAATTCCCAAATGCCTTGTTCCCATTAGATATTTAGTCACTCACTGAAGACCCCACATCTAGTAAAATCTCATTGTTGGGATCCAAGCCCAGGCCTCCAGACTCCAAATCCATAATTCTTTCTATTCTACTTTATGGCCTTTCTTAATGATAAGAAGAATTCTTAAGATTTTACGTTCCCTGGCCTGACCTGTTTCTGGTTTCCAAACTTCAAAACTATTCTTCTGTCAAGGTTTCATCTTGGAAATTCTCTTAGAACCTGAAAGCTCCTGACCCTGAACAACTAACTATTCCCTACAGCCTTCTCAACCTAGAAAGTTCCCCTGGGAAGGTCTTTCTTTTCCCATTGACCAGTTCCTGCTTAAGTCTCCATTTTATGGAACAGTCCACTTGGTTTTCATTCTGCTCCTGGTCAAGTATCTGCTTCTGAGACTTCAAAACCTCTCTCTGATCCAGGTACCTTCATTCCTCCCCCCAACTTCCATGCCCAACCTCCCACACTGAAATCTTAACTCCCTTTTATGTGTTGTCTACCCTTGTTGGAATGTTAGATCCTTTAGAGCAGGGTTTCTCTTTCTTTTTGTTTTGTGTTCCTATCTCCAGCCTTTAGCACCACGTCTGAAATGTAGTGAGCATTTCATAAATGCTTGCTTCTTTCCTTTCTTAATTCCTACTATTCATATAAATCCAGACTATTTAAAAATACCTTCATTAACTATAGTCTTATGCCACCCCCAGCCACATTCCTGGGACAGTTCAGTTCTTCCCCCTGTAATAGCCAAGGAAATTAAGGTACAGAAAGAGCATCAAACTAACGTTACAATTCTGTGAAGGGATTAGGACTAAAACCGGGGTCTTTAAATCTAGTAGGTTGGATAGGTAGTATGATATGTGTTAGATTGGAGGCCAGAGACCTGAGCTCTTTCCCTAGATTTCCCTGGCATAGCATTCTTATGAGTGAAGGGCTTTGAAAACCATGGAATGCCGTAGAAATGGGACTTATTACTACCTATGTGTTCTGTCCCTCAGTTTCCTCTTTTATAACATGAAGTTGGATTAGATCATAGGCTTTCTACAGAGAAAGAAGAATGGGACCATAAAGATTAGTTAGTCCAGCCCTCTCATTTTTACAAATGAGGAAAGCCAGGCCCAGAAGGTTAAGTGACTTGCCCAAGGCCACATGGGTAACACAATGGCAGAGTCATTATTTGCATACAGGTCCTTAGAACCCAAATTCATGTCCTCTTTCCCTGCCTCCTAATGATCCCTAAGAGCCCTCTTCTAATTTTTAAAAATAAGAATCCATGGACTTTAGCATAATTGAGTCTATGGGATGCCCAGACCAATTATTGAAATGAGTTTTGAAGGCAATGAGGACATTGCATTGCTGATACTTACTGCCTATGTGACCTGAGGCATGCCACTTAACATCTCTGGATCTCATTTTCTCACCTACAAAAGAAGGGGTCTGGACCAGCTGGGTTTACCTTCTATCAATAGATCTCGGCTCCTATGAGTTAAAGATAGAGGATTGGATTTGAGGATCATGGACTTGAAGCCAAATTCTGGCTCTAACATGCTCTGTGTGACCTTGGATCCTTCATTTCCACTCTCTGAGACTTAGTTCCCCTATCTGTCAAATGGGAGTACAGATCCTTGCTCTTTTGACCTCACAGGTTGGTATGAGGGAAGTCCTTGGCAGGTTCCAAGGGTTAGAGAAACATTATCACTCCAGTCTCAGTGAACACTGCTCCAAACCTGAGAGAGAAGTGCAGGCTTTCAGGGGATCCATAAAGGCTGTTTAAAATCCCATCAGTTAGAATTTTCTGTTCTTTTGACTATAAGAAGGGATTATTTGGCTTGAGGGGGAGGTGGGGGAAGCAGGAAGGAGAGTGAAGCAAAGCTCAGTGATGGGAATAAATGGTTGAAAAGTCCTGTAACCTCCTTATTGTCAAGGACCATTTTCCTGAGGTCTTTGAGAGGCAGTTAAGAGCAGTAGACAGAGAGTGCAGCCTGGAGTCAGAAAAATGCATCTTTCTGGGTTCAAATTCAGCCTTAGACACTTCCTATCTGTGTGACCCTGGGCAAGTCACTTGACCCTGATTGCCTCAGTTTCCTCATCTGGAAAATGAGCTGCAGTAGGACATAGAAAACCACTCCAGTAACTTTGCCAAGTGTAACGATTGGAATAACGCCACCTGCTGGATACTAACTGTAGAAGAGTTCTGCCCATGAAGCGAAGGTCTTTGAGGGCAAGACCAGGAGTCTTGTCTTTGGTATCAGGAAGTGACGCGGACTAGTGGGAGGAGGAAGGAAGAGACTTCCAATCGTTACACAAGAAAACCCCAAATGAGGTCTTGAAGAGTCAAATGCAATTGAAATCACTCAACATTAGGCATCCCTTGCTCAACAGAGATCATTTGACAATCCAGATGATTCTGGATTATCTGCTTTGCATTTTTCTGGGGCTGGGGTGAGGTAGGGGTAGGCTGTGATTCCATAGGTGGAAGGAACTGTCACTGAGACAGGTCCTGTTACAACTGCAGATGGGTACCTGCTCTGAAACTTGTCATCTTAGCTCTAGCAGGGCTCCTTAAACTTTTTCCACTCATGACCCTTTTTTGCCTGAGAAATTTTTTATGTGACCCCAGGTAAATAGGTATATATACAAATCAAACATTTACTGCCACATTTTTCATGACCCCCCACATTCAGTTATGAGACCCCACTTGGGGTCTTGATGTGCAGCAGAAGAAACTTGGATCCAGAATACTCTTCACACAGCCAGTTAAGTGTCAGAGAAGGGACCCAAACCCAGGTCTTCCTGACACCAGGACTAGTTCTCTATTTGCTATACCTTATAGCTTATCCATCCCATATCCTTCTTTTCACTCTAGGACCAGGAGTAGAAGGGGGTCAACTTGTGAAGTAATGGACTCAAATAATCTAAGATTTGGAGAACACTCCAAGCATTTGTTAAGCACTTACTATTTGTGCTAAAAAATTTACAAATAGCATCTCATTCTATCCTTAGAACAACTATGGGAAGAAAGTAGTAAGATTGCCCCATTTTTGAGCTGGGAAAACTGAGGCAGATGGCAGTTAAGTGACTTGCCCATGGTCACACAGCTAGTAAGTGTCTGAGGTTGGATTTGAGTTCAGGTGTTTCTGACTCCTTGTTTAGGAACTTTATAGAACTATATCCAACTCTCTGTGACCAAAGTTGGGCTTTTCTTAGCAAAGATGCTGAAGGGGTTTGCCATTTCCTTCTCCAGCTCATTTTACATATGAGGAAACTGAGGCAAGCAGAGTTAAGTGACTTGCCCAGGGTCACACAGCTAGTAAGTATCTGAGGCCAGATTTGAACTCAGAAAAATGAGTCTACCTGACTCCAGTCCCAGTGCTCAATCCATGGTGCCACCTAGCTGTCCCCCTTTATAGAAGAGATCCTGTAATTTTTTAGCTTAGAGGGACTTTGAAACACAAAATGGAGAAAGTTGGAGTTGGAAGGGACTTTAGGACATACTGTAGAACAATGATGTTCAACTTAAAGAGAAAGAAGAGGGCCGCTAAACTTTGCATGAGGAACCCTGTTGTCTGCATAGTGTTCATTTATTCAGTAATAATTCATGCAATAACTATTTATTGAGCTCCCATATCTTTGCCAGGAAAGCACCAAATAGGATAAGGCAGAGTTAGATACAACTGAACAACAACAAAATGTGTCGGGCACTGTGCTAAACAGTTGGAATATAGAATGTAGAACATTAGAGATGATGAGAATCTTAGTGCAACCACTTCATAATGTAGCTAGTAATGATGCTTTCTTACAACAGTAGGTGATTTTGTGCTTTACAAAAAAACTGAACAGTAATTATCACAATCAATAGCCACAACACCCCAGTTATGGGGAGGGAACAGTGGTTACTATTTTCCCCTTTTTTAGAGAGAAAAGAAAAGGAAACTGAGGCTCAGAGATGAGAAATGATTTGTCCAAGATTAGCAGGTGGTGAGTGATGGGACCAGGACTAGAGTTAGGTTTCCTGACACTCAGCTCTAGAGCTCTTCCCATTGCATCACATTTCCTTCCCACTCACCTTCCCTGTCACTCTACCAAGTCCCCTTGGGATATACAGCCAGAGCTCAGTTGTGATCCTATCAGGAGTGCCAGGGATAAGTCTGTTGTTTGTAATCATCCCCATGAGAGCTCATGATTTTCTATTTGGTCTCCACAGCTAGACAAGAGTGATGATACCATTTGTTTGGAGCTTTTAACCCTGTAGCACACACTCACTACTGCAAATTACATTCGTGGTCTGCTCCCAGCCTGCAAAACCTCTCTTCTTTCTCCAAGGTCTTTTGTTGTGATTATCTGTTGTTCCTCATTTGTTCTCAAAGAGGACCAATGACATCTGGGAGAGAGATGTCTTGAGTTGCAAGTAAATTGGAGGCAGGGTTATGCAAAATCATCTGCCTCCTTCTCTCCTCCAGAGTCATTGGAGTCCAGTGGCAAGACATAGGTCAAGATGACTGGTGAAGGCTCAGGATTCAGTGAATGACCTTGACCTTTTAAAATTAAGGTCTTTCCCAGGTCTCAGTTTGTCTAAAGCAACACCCATTCAATGACTAAGGGCTGGGTAAGAATTGAGACAAAAGATGACCTAATTTACCACCACAAAATAGCAATCTGGGAGGGGAAGACCCTGGTAGTTTCTTGCTAAAACAGAAAACAATTGTTATTTACACTCCTTCTAGACCATGGAGACCTAAACAATGAGCCATACAGGCTTGGGCTGGGGGTTGGGTATTATTGTCAATTCAATAAAAGCCAGACATTTACATTTAAAGGAGTAGTCAACTAGCTATATAGGCTCCAACCTATAGACTATTAAGCCTGGAACAGAGAGACTTTGGAAACCCAACCCTGTGGAAGTGACCATAGAACACATTATTTCTCAACTGGAAGGGACAGAAGAGGTCATGTAGTCTAACATATACACACATTCTTCTCAAATTTTACAAATGTGTGAACTGAGGCCCAGAGATGAGACATGGCCAAGTAGAAATGAGCTCAGAAACCACAGCTCCTGGGTTCTGGTCCAGGACCTTTTTCCATGTTGCCAGGCAGAATGTTTGTCTCATGCCCAAAGGGGACCTTCTCTGGCTGAGATGTGTAACCCACAGGTACACCCCAATTTGATCTTCTGTCCTTTCCCTAGACTGTATAGTTGGACACAAGAAATCAAAACCAAAAAATCCTTGAAGTGAACCGGAAAGAACGAAAAATTTTCAAGCTGTCAGAGAATTAATTCTTTGTCACTATCTTCCCCTCTCTCTCCCTCTTTTTTCAAAGGGAAAAGACTTCTTGTTTGGAATCTTCCTGATGCAGATGTATGAGGACTCTTGCCACACCAATCTCTGGGATCTAGCATCTTCTATTGACTTAAAGAAACAATGGCAGAGTTTGCATATAAGAAATTCCATTTTTCAGTGTCAGCCAGACAGTGAGAAATGGGGCCAGAGTGCCCCCTGTATGTGGCATTGAGCACTGGAAGGGTAGTGAGAGGCAGGAGGAGGTTCTGACAGCCCCTGCCTTCATGGGACTTAGAGGGTGAGGATAGGGTGAAGGAAGGAGACATGACCCAAGGGCCAGGGAAACTCCCGGTCTGAAGAGAGACCTGCCCACTGGGAAGCCTTGGACTATCATCATGGAGTAACTAAATCAGAGGTGGACACAGCCAGTTTAGAACATTAACTATCAGAGACAGATAAGAACTCAGAGACAATCTTGTCTTTTGTCCTCATCTTAGGGAGGGAAGCAAGATGCAAAAATGTCACTTGCCCAGGGTCACAAAGCTCTCCTCCTGTGATTGGCCTCCCTGGACCAGAACTATCTCTGTGTAATGGCAGAGAAAGGCATGAACCTAGAGCTAAAAACTGGAAGCTGTGCATGAGGAGAAAAAAGGACCTTGGTCTGAGAATTCAGCAGCCCTGGATGGGCTTTGAAGAGTTAACAGCATTCTACAAATATGAGTGGGTCATCACTGTGAATTATTAACAACTGGCATTTCTTAATAATATTGCATTATTTTTTCCTGTTTATTGGTGAATGAAGGAGTAGGGCAGACTAGAGGAATCAGGAAGGGAAGGAAGGCTTCCTGGAGGAGTTGGGGATCCTTGGGACTTGGAGACCAGCTTTGCTTCGAGTCCAAGGCAAACATAGGAAATCATCAGAGTCTCTTCTAAAAATAGAATGCAGTATAAACTGCAGTGGCAGGCTGGTGGCACAGAATATGTGGGGGCCCAGGAAGGTTTCCAGGAGAGGGTGGAACTGGAGACCAGCGTTAAAGGATGGGGAGTGTTTGGTTGGGGGAGGATAGGAGGGGCCTTCCAAACTGGGGGTGGGGAAGTCTGAGAAAAATGGAGGTGGTGAAAGATTTTTGGAGTGAAGAGCCCTGGATAAATGTAAGATGGCATTATCACCACTCCTGTCTAGCTGGGGAGACAAACTGAAAATCATGAAACCACATGGGGACGATTACAAACAACATATTTATAAAAGCAGCGATACAGTCACAACTGAGCCTTGGCTGTGAATTCTGAGGGGGCTGAGAGGAGGGAGAAGGCAAAGGCTGCCAGGGAAGGAGCTCAGGACTGGGAGCGAGGAAACCCAGGCTTTGCCACTCCCTGGCTCTGTCTTAGGCCTTGTGTCCTTTCTCTGTGCATCCTCTGAAAAATGAGGGGGCTGAATGAGATGAGGACCCCTTCCATCGCTGACATTCTGTTTCTATGAGTATAATATCCTGCATCTCTGAGTAATCTGAGTGGGATGGGATTAATCAGAGAAGGCAGGAAAAACTCCAGAGACCAGGGGAGCCAGGCATCTGCAAAGAGGCCCAGGCCTACCTGGGGGTGGACCAGCCACCTGCGTGATATGATTTCAGGGGCACAGGAAAGACAGCCTCAAATTCCCTACCGTCCTCCCCCAGTTTTCTACTGTTGCCTAGGTGTTCTTTTATAGGACAAGGAGACCTTTCATTCAGCAGAAATTAGACTTGAAATGACCACCCTCCACTCATGAATGCTCACTCCTGTTTCTTCCCCGACCTGTCCAACAGATTCTTTATTTGGGCGGGTGATGATTCATCTCCTATAGGTCAACACCCTCCTCCCCCTGCCCCCAACTAAAAATGAAGAATCAGAGTAGGATTTTAGTGTAGAATTTATTTATTTTATTTTAAAAGGAGAAATATGTTCCTGTGTTTCTGAATACTGACTCATTCTCTCACTCTCTCCTTTCTCTCCCTGCCCCTGATGTCAGAAAGGATATTAAAGACTTTCAAACCTAACCCTATCATATTACAGATAAAGAAACTGAGGCACAGGATCATAGCTTTAAAGTCGGAAAGAAGCTTATAGACCTTCAAGTCTGATCCCATCATTTTACAGATGAAAAGTTCAAGGTCACATGAAAAGTCAAGAGAGGAGTTGGAATTTGAACCTAGGAACTCTAATTGCTTCCCTCCTGGGAGGTAACTATTTATTATGCAACTTTGAGAAAGCCATGTCCCCTCTGTGTTTCAGTTTCCTAGTTTAAAAATTAGAGCTTTTTTATTGTTCTTGAATCATTTCATATTTTCCATGACCCCGTTTGGGATTTTCTTGGCAAAGACACTGGAATGGTTTGCCATTTACTTCTCCATCTCATTTTATAGATGTGAAAACTGAAGCAAACAGGGCTAACTGACTTCCCCAGGGTCATGTAGCTAGTAAATATCTAGGATAGATTTGAACTCAGATCCTCCTGACTTCAGGACTGGTGCTCTCTCCACTGTACCATGTAGCTGCCCATAAAAACTGGAGCACCAAACTATATTGTCTATAAGGTCCCTTAAAGCTCTCCTAGTCTGTTCTGATATCTCAGTGTTCCTTCCAGTTTCAACATTCTACATTTTCAGGGCCCTTTCACTTCAGCCATCTCATATTCTAAGGTCCCTTCCAGCTCTGAAATTCAGGCTTCTATAAAACAAATATGGGCTTCTGTTTTAATGACTGAGCAGCAGAGGAGAGCCCCAGAGAGCAGTTGATTTATGTTGCTGGACTCAGCTATCCGCTGTTAATAACTAGAATAATGATAATAATAGCTCAGTTTTCTCACAACCATCAAGCAATGTAAACATTGCAACTCGCATCACTCCTATTTTGCAGATCAGCAGAGTAGAGCTCAAAGAGTTTATGACTTCTCCCAGGTCACATAGTTTGATAAAGTATGGGGCCAGGACTATCACCTAGGCCTTCTCCACCTCCTACACTACCAAGAAAGACAACCCCACAGAATGGGCATTTCAATGGGCCAACCAATCAATCAGCAAGCATTTATTTAGTATCTTCCTTGTGCCAGAGATACAAAAGCAAAACTGAAACAATTCCTGGCCTCAAGGAATTTATACTCTACAAGGGATATCAATATCAATAGATATAGATATTTGTATATACACATATGTATATATATACACATATACATATATACCTACACACATATAAATACTTATATATTGTACATATACATATATACACATAAAGATACATGCATGTATGCATACATACATACATGTGTGTATTGCAATGGATGGAGCAACAGCCCTAGAGTCAGGAGGACATGAATTCAAATCTGGCCTCAGACACTTACTAACTGTGTGACCCTGGGCAAGTCACATAGTCAGTAGTCAGTTTCCTCATCTATAAAATGAGGTAGAGAAGGAATCGGCAAATCACTCTAATATCTCTGCTAAGAAAACCCCAAACAGGTCCATAAAGAGTCGGACATGACTTAAATGACTCAACAACAACAACAACAACAAATAGAAAATAGAAAACATGTTGGATTTGGAGCCAAGAAGACAGGTTCAAATCTCTCATTTAACCTCTTTGAATCTTAGATTCTTCAGCTATAAATGAGGAATCTGGACTTGGTGACCTCTACAATCCCTTCCAGCTTAAAATCTCTGATCCTAAAAGTCTGCATCTATTCAAAATAAATCCAAAAGAAGCATAAGTGGCTCTGGGGGGAGGCAGCTGCTGGAGTAAGACTAGCCCCATATACAGAAAGAGGTCCTTGAGCTGAGCCTTGAGAGAAATAAGAGATTGTAAGAGGTAGAGATAATGAAGGAGTACATTTCAGACATGGGGAACCTGGAATTCTAAGGTCTAGAGTTGGGAGATGAGTATTCTGCAGGGGAAACAGAAACTGGTCTAAGGTCCTTCCTTCTTACCTAGAACACAAAACCTCTTAGTGCTGCCCTATAGAGATATTTTGGTTACTTAGATTTGGATCAGTGGATAGATAAGAAAACCCCAATAATAATAATAGCAATAAAATATGAGAACATTAGAGCTGGAAAGCCCTTTGATTAGTGCATAGACCCAAGTCCACAGATTCCACATCCAGCACTCTATCTGCTGCCCCACCTTTCAACCTAGGTTAAACCTAACTTATGTTAGATGGAATCTCAGTGATCACCTAGTCCTGTGCTTTTTTTTTTTTTTTTTGGCAGGGCAATGAGGATTAAGTGACTTGCCCAGGGTCACACAGCTAGTAAGTGTCTGAGGCCAGATTTGAACTCAGGTCCTCCTGAATCCAGGGCTGGTGCTTTATCTACTGCACCACCTAGCTGCCCCATGGGCTCTTATTTTATAAAGTTTTATTGATGTTTTGTTTTTATATGACAAACATTTACAGATTACTTCCAGTTTGTGAGATGCCTTGTAACAAAGTAAAACAGATAAGTGAAACCAATAATATAGGAACCTTATCTGAATGCGCTATGCTCTCATTTTCTTATGAGGAAACTGAGTCTCATTTGGTTTAGTCCATTTGCCAAGACAGTTTACTGGGGTATGATTGTTGTGTATGCTACAGCTTCTTGGAGTCACAGGTGAGAATTGGGTGAATCAGGCAGGCACCAAAGGTAGATGAAAAGCCCTGAAAAGGGCTCAGCAAGTATTCACACCAGAAAGGAGAAATCATTTTCTCCCAAGGTTATATAACCAGAGAGTGACAAAGCTAGGATTAGCATCCAGCTCACTTGACTTCTAGTCCTATATTCATTCCCCTCCTCTATGTGAGGATTCTCAATTTTCTTGAATTTAGAGTGAACAGGCTTTCAGCTTTTGTTTTTTTGTTTTTTCATTTTTTCCAAATTCCCTCAAACTCCCTCCAAAGGTCATGTATATATGTAAAGCACTAATGACTGTGAATCCAAAGCTAGAACTTGTTTCTGTAATAATAATTATTATTGTCACTATTGTTACTATTATTATAACTAACTGTATACCGGGGACTGAGCTAAGGGTTTTATAATTATCTCATTTGATCTTCACATGGGTTGTTCGACTGAGGCAGCTAGGTGGCACAGTGCAAAGACCACTGGACCCGGAGTCGAAGATATGAGTTCAAAATTCAGGCTCAAACATTTACTAGCTGTGTGACTGTGAGCAAGTCACTGATCCTCTTGCAGGCTCAAATTTCCTCCTGTGTAAAATGGGAGATAATAATAGCACCCACCTCCTAGGGTCATTGTGAAGATCAAACAAGATAACATTTATAAAGTACTTCATAAACTTTAAAGCACAATATAAATGCTAGCTTTATCCTGGGGGTATAAAGCTATGAAAAAGTAGTCTGTGTAAAGCTCTGAAGGCTGAGAAGATGAAAAGGGGCCCAGGAAACTTTATGATTGATATTTCTTTAAGCCCCAAAGACATTGTCAGTTTTGGGAAGCACAGTGTTCATATTTCTGCTTTCAGTAGTAGAATCAGATCTCCACTGAAGTCCTACTCTGTTGATAAGGGTGTATACACACTTCTGTATATACATATATAGATACATATATGTACATGTCTATTATGTATGCATATGTATATGTATGTGCATACATACACATGTATTAACATACATATATATTCATACATATATGTTGGGGGAGTAAGGTTGGACTTTGATCTTATTGGTATTGGGAATTTCCACCATTTCAGACTGGCACCTACTCTATAACTTCAAGTCTTAGATGAAAGAAAGGAAGAAAACAAGCATTTATTAAGCACCTACAGTTGTTTGTCCTTTTTTTTTTTTTGCAGGCCAATGAGGGTTAAGTGACTTTCCCAGGGTCACACAGCTAGTAAGTGTCAAGTGTCTAAGGCCAGATTTGAACTCAGCTCCTCCTGAATCCAGGGCTGGTGCTTTATCCACTGTGCCATTTAGCTGCCCCATTTGTCCTTCATTTTTGAAGAGGATCAATGATATCACAGGGTGATGACTTGCATGTGAATTGGATTTAAATGAGGGAGAGCTGAACAAAGTTGTCAGCCTCACTCTTCCAGAGTCAGTGGCAGGACCAAAGTCAAGATAACTGGTGATGGCTCAGGATTCAGTGGGTGGCACTGGTGTCTTCGATGACTAACTAAGCTCTATGTACTCTATAGCACCTGATTCAGCTGCCTTTATAGCCATTGAAATAAATTGTTCCCATCTGCCTATTTCACCAGAAAAAGTGTTCACATCCTTGGGAGTAGATATCCCTCTAACTTACCAACAGGTATGAGGCCTGTTGGTTACCCCTAACGTGGCGTTAGCCCATCTCCCAAGACAGTTTACAGGGGTCTGCTGTGTGTGCTACAGCTTCTTAAAGCCACAGGTTAGAGTTGGGTGACTCAGGTGGACTGCAACGGTGGATGAACAGCCCTGAAAAGGGCTCCACAAGCCCTCACACCAGAAGTGCTAGTCCTCTCGAAGACCCCATACCCACCAAGTGCCTATAATGTGACAGGCAGTATGCTAAACACTTTACATCTTTGATCCTCACAACAACCTTGGGAGGTAGGTGCCATTATGATCTCCATTTTAGAATTGGGGAAACTGAGGTAAATAGAGGTTAAGTGACTTATTCAGGGTCACACAGTCAATAAGTTTGTCTGAAGTGGAATTTAAACTCAGGTCTTCCTGACTCCAGGCTCAGTGATCTATCACAATGCCATGGAGCTGCCTCAGTGTTGTTACAGAAGTAGAATAAGGTTGTCAAAAGCTATGTCAACCAAGTTCAGGTCTGAAAGGCCCTCCCAAGTGGCTCAGGCTTTCAATACAGCTCTAGAGAAGCACTTTATACTGTATCCATCCAAATACCAGCCTGGCTAAGTGTCAGAAGGATTTAATTTGCAACATGATGTTTTCAGCTACAGCTACTCATCTATGAAATAAAGCAACAAAATGGCTACAAATTATATTGGAGGAGAAAGTAACTTTCGACATCAGGAATACATTAAAAAAAAAAAAAAGGAAGCAATGCCAGAGGTGGAAGCACCCTGCAAGGACTTCCAATGCAACTTACGCCAGACTGGAAATCACCTCTATAACTTCCTAGACAGATGGACATCTTCTCACTGATTGAGGCCTTCTGGGAATGGAGAACTCATTCCCTACCTTAGGGAACCCATCTGACTTGGGGACATATATTTTTGCTCTGGATTCATAGCATCTCAGAGGCAGAGGCGATCTCAGAGGTTACTAGCCTATTCTCTCAGGCAGGACAGGAATTTCCTCTAGATCATTCCTTATAGAGAAGTGATCATAATCTTATATATGGAGAGGTGGAAGTGATCTGAGAGGATAAATAGATAAACGTTTATTTAGTGCCTTCTATGTTCCAGGCACTATGCTAAGTGATAGCCATGAAACTTTAATTTTACAGATGAGGAAAATGAGACATGGGCGGGGGGGGGGGGAATGTGACTTGACCTGCCTGAAACTGGATTTGAGTAAAGGTCTTCTTGACTTTAAATCGAGGGTCCTATCAACTATGCTATGGTCATCTAGTTTTTTTGTTTTGTTTTGTCTTTCAGTCAAGTAAGATTTGATGGGGAGTCATTACCTTTTGAGCTAGCCCTTTCCATTATGGGGAAACTCTGATTGTTAGAATCAGACCCTAAATAGCTCCCAAATTTGATCTTCTATAATGTCGACCAGCTACTTCTTACTCCATTTTTGTCAGGTAACCCAGAATAAGTATGCTCCTTCTGCCCCATGATAACCTTTGAGATTTCTCAAGACAGCTATTGGGTCCCCACTGAGTCTTCTCTTTTGCATGCTGAACATATCTTTGTACACATTAGTTTCTGTTCCTTTTACTTCCCTAGTAATAGTTCTCTGGATATGTGTCAATTTGTCCATATCTCTTTTAAAATGTGGCAACTCTCTCAATCCAAAGGAAAGTAGAGAGAAAGTAAGAGGGAATAAAAAAAGGAAAGAGTGAGAGGAAGGAAGGAGGGAGGGAGGGAAGGAAGGGAGGAAAGTAGGAAGGAAGGAAGGAAGGAAGGAAGGAAGGAAGGAAGGAAGGAAGGAAGGAAGGAAGGAAGGAAGGAAGGAAGGAAGGAAGGAAGGAAGGAGGGAAGGAAGGAAGGAGGGAAATGTGTTATGTAGAATGGAATACAATATACCAGATGTAGTTTGAGTAACATAGATAAAGGATGGTAAATGGTGGATGATAGATGATAGTTGGTGAATGATGAAGACTGGGTCCTCAGACCCTCCTGATGTAATTGAGATGACTTCATGATCAAATTCAGTCATCTTCCTAGTCCTGGGTACAGCTGTCGCTTCTTCCAACTACTCATTATTTGGAGAAAAGAGGAAGAAGGAGGAAGAAGCAACAGAAGGACAATGAGAAGTATGGGAGTCTGAAGACCTGAGCTTTTTTTCCTGGCTCTTCCACTTCATGACCTTCAGTAAATCACTTTCTCTCCCTGAGCCTCAGTTTCCTCATTTGTTAAATAAAGATGATAATCCTTGTATTCCTTTTTTCAAAGGGCTTCTGTAATAATCAGACACTGGATAAGAAAATGCCCTATAAACTCTAAAAATAGGTAAGCTAATGAGGAGGAGGGAGAAAGAACAAAGAAAAGGACAGCATTGTATACAATTGAAATTCAACTTAACTGATCACCCAAAGCTCCTTGAAGACAAAAAGTAGTCCCTAAAGGACAGCTTGAGGGCAGATGTGAAAGGAAGAGAAATGTGGTATAATGGAAAAGCACCCTAACTTTGGAACTACAACACCCAGATTCCAATTTAAACTATTCTTCTGGGCTATCTCTATGATCTTGGACAACATTTTCCCTCTGGGGGCATCAGTGTCCCCTTCATAAAATGAGGAGTTTGTATTAGACGGTCTCTAAAGTCTCTTTTTGCTTGAAACCCTGGGGATCTCTGCTGTATGATTGGTATTGAGAGGGAATGCATGTTCTGAGTTAATTGATATGAACCTATGACTGTTTTGAGCACCAGATGGTGATACTTCCTCCTTCCCTTCTCCACCACCCACCTCCCTGAGTCCTTGCATCATTGACATCAGGACTATGCCTTCAATGGATAGGCCCCACCATGTTTATACTGATTTTCAATACTCTAGGGGTAGAGAAGGTTGGATGGCCCTGCAACTGAAGCGAGTGACTGGAAATAAAGAGAGCTCCATAGCTAAATATTCAGTGGGCCTACACCTAACAGAAGCCACTAGTGGCCACAGGACTAGTGTATGGTAGAAGCTACCTTTTGAATGGAAATTATATTTCTGGGCCATGTGGGTGACAATCCCGTGACATCAGATATCCTACAATGTATGTTCTGCCTTTCTATTTGAGTATGCTGACCACATATATTCCTCTCCATACATGTTCCACATGTGCACAACTCTTCCCACTGATTGTGGGTGTATTCATAAGAACAGTATGTACTGAGTTTAAGGAAGAAATAATTTCTTTTAATTTTTTCTTACTCTGCTATTTTACTAAATGTCTTTGCTTTGAATGGATTGTGTCCTTTGGCTAATTAGTAAAAATAAATATATAGGTGGGGGCTCATGAGCTATGGTTTTGCATGCATGGGACAAGTAAAGTTCTTTAAATCTGAAAATGCTCTCATTTGGAAGATTCATTCTGGGAATTGGGTGTGTATATACCTATATTTCAAACTAAACTGTGCCCTTCCCCCAGGCCCTCAACCCTGTTTCAATTCCTCCTGCTCTAGCGTTCTGATAGACGTGGCTTCTGTTTATGCCACAGTTTCCACAAAAACAAATTGTCGTCTAAACAAGACAGCTGCCTGGTGGCTCCCCGGGGGGGCCTAGGCTGGAGAGAGTGCTGGGGCTGAGGAGTAAATCTGCTCCTGCTTCTGCAGTAACAGTGATTCAGGCCTTGGAAAAGCTGGGTTTATTAAAAATCATCCGTCTGCGTTCCCAATATGACTTACTGTATGCATCTCTCCAGGAGAATGGATGAGCCTTTTAGACATTAATGTAAGCAACCGTGCCCTTTGTTTGCATCCGGCTTAGGAAGCAATAAGTTTGCTCACATCAGGCACACCATCTGGGAGCCTGGTGTGTATATGGGGGGAGGTAGGATGGGGGACCCTGGGTAAGAAGTTTCATTCAAAAGCAAGCTGGGATCTGTCAGGTTCCTGCCAAAATCCTGCTCCCCACAGAAGACATGGTATTAATGATAAAATCACCCCCAATAAATGCTCCCACTTCTATAGGTTTTAAGATTTACAAAGCATTTTTCTCATAACTGTGATGTAAGTGATATGACTGCTATTCTCCACTATTTGACAGATGAAAAGAACGGAATTTCCAAGAGGTTCAGTCAATTGCCCAGGGTCACAGAACCAGTAAATATGGGAAGCCAAAAATCCACAGGGGAAAAAGAAAAAGGTTCAGAGTCACCAGATTTGAGTACAAATCTTACCACTGCTCTTAATAATCTGTGGGATCTTGGATGTGTCACTTAACCTTTAAGCCTCCATTTCCCTATTTGTAAAAGATGAAAGCCGGGCTAGATTATCTCCAAGGTCGCAGAATTGGAAATCCTATGAACTCAGATCCCCTGACTCCCAGTTCCATGGTCTTTCCCATGCAAAGGGGTATTTTAGAAGGAGACTTTTAGAGCTTGAACAGACCTTGGAACCTATCCTACTTGAAGTAGAAATTCCCTCTGCAGCATCCCTGAACAAGGAGCCTTCCCGACTCTTCCCAAATAGATCCAAAAACAGGAAATCTGGTATCCCTTAGGAGAAGTTCTTCCTTCTATTAAATCCAAATTGACCTCCTCCTTACTTTCCTCCATTACTCATAGCACTGACCATCGGGATCTCATCCTGTAGAGACTGATCCTTCTTCCCCATGGAATGAATGTCCACAACTCTGAACCTTTCTGTCTACCCTGACTCTCCCTAACTTTCCCTTTTCCTTACATCAATGACACAACTATCCTTTGAATCATCCAGGTTTGCAACCTCAGCATCAGCCTCAAATCCTATCTCCTTCATTCCTTATGTCCAGTGAGTTGTCAAGGCTTAGGGAGTCTACCTCCACGACATTTCTCCTTCGCTAGCATCCCTTTGTCTCTATTCACGTTACATTGGCCCTAATTCAAGCCTTTATGGTCTCTCTTTCTCTTGGACTAGTAGAATAACTTAAAGTCTTCCTTGATTCCCTAGTTTAGTACCAGGCCCGTTACCTTTATTTGGGGGAAGGGGCAGCAATGAGAGTTAAGTGACTTGCCCAGGGTCACACAGCTATTAAGCGTCAAGTGTCTGAGGCCAAATTTGAACTCAGGTCCTCCTGAATCCAAGGTCCATGCTTTATCCACTGTGCCACCTAGCTGCCCCCTTCTCCCCTATTACTTGATGCAGGGTGTCCCAAAAGTCTTAGTGAAACTTTAATAGCCTTTTACTTTTTTAATCTATGAAGGCATAACGTGATTTTAAGGTATGAAAACTTAAAACTGCACCAAGATTTTTGGGTCACTATTTTTTTTTGTAAGCATTCATCTGTATACATGTTGTTCCACCCCACCCCCAGTAAAATGTAAGCTACATAATGGCAAGGACACATTTGTCCTCGTACTCTTGTGGTCTGGCATAGTTCCTGCTAAATAGGAGGTGCTGGTGAATGATGATTGAACTAAATTGAATGGTAGCCTTTCAAATGCTAGAGGCTAGCTAGAATGACTTCCCTAAATCTTCTCTTCTGTGGACATTCCTTTGAACTGTTCCTCATATGGAATCCATTAACCTTGGGCCTTGGGCTTCAATGAACCACCTCAGATACCTGAAGAATCTAACTCTTCTTTAGAATCGGTCTTAGAGAATCTTTGTTTTAGGCTCCAATGATTTCAGTTTTCACTACTGTCTATAAACCTCTCCATATCCCTGAACCCTTATGCTCCAGAACCTGGATTTGTTTGATACTCTAGGTTCAGAAATCGGCTATAAACAATCACTAAGTACTATCATTTGCTGCTGCTTCTGTGGCTACCCAGGAGTTTGCTTGTAAATGTTTAACATCTGGCTCTCCCACCCCCCACACACACAAATACATACATACATACACACAATATATACACACATACACAACATATGTACACATATATGCATGCAAAATAAAATATTGAATATGTGATAAAATATATGTAAATTTTCACATATATACCACATTTTAAACATAATTAGCATTATTAACATTGTCTCCATAACATTCTTAAATCTAGATAGTTGGGAAAAAAAACAGCAAAGCAAGCCCTGATTTTTGCTGAAAAATCTGCACTTGCTGATTTCTGCAGTGTAAATGCCCACATTGAAAATTATCAAATTGACTCTTGGAGACTGGTCCAAGCTGACTTTAGCACATCCCTGATTGGACCAAAAGTCTAGTATCTTCATCTTTTCCTCTACCTCTGTAACGATTGGAATGATGCCACCTGCTGGAGATTTACTGTAGGAAAGCTCTGCCATGAGGAGAGGGCATCTGAGGGCAAGCCATGTGGTCAGTTCCTTGGTGTCAGGAAGTGACATTTGCTCATGGGTACTGTCTATCAAAGTTACCAGCCAATCAACTTGAGGAGTCTCCCATTTCTGGGAGGAGGACATGAAGTAGGAAGCAGATGCTGGCAGAGGGGTGCTTCCTCTTTTGGTTCCTGACCTCGCCATGGCAGGTCAGATGATGGGGTCTCTTAGAAATAGTTAGATTTTTTCCTTTATCTCTGATGCTAATGCTCTTTGATAAATACTTAAATACTCTTGCTAAAGCTTATAATTTATTGGTGACCACTCATTAGATTTTAGATAGTATAGCTAGAATTTTAGCCCCTTACACCTCCCTGTCTTTTCATACTCCAGAGTGATGAGGACATTTCTGGAGCTATTTCACCAAGAAAAAGAGACCATACAGATTCAAAAATAATACCCCATGGGAAGATCATTAGAAGTTCAGGTAAAAAATCAAAGCAGTCTCGTACTGTATTCATACAGTTATCCCTTCCACATCTTGACTTTTCTCGTTTCAGTTTTGATATATCACAGGATCAGCATAAGAAATTAAATGGGAATTTGGGGAGAGTTTTGTGGAAGCCACAGATAACACCCAACAGATGACATAGAAAAAAGTTTAAAAAGTCAGAAATGCATGATATATGCATGGTATTATATAATATCAACATATTTTAGTTTTTTTTAATACCATAATAATTCACACTTTTTCTCTCTGGTACAAAGGGTGGGCCAAAAAATTTTAGGTGGATTTTCCAGATCACAGGAGAGCTATGCCCCTAGCCCCTGTGATGTGGAAGGGATAACTATACTGCCTAAACATTCTATGTGAGTCTGTATCACTATTTTTCCCATGGCTTAACTTCATATATGAATTTCTATAGACTTTCTGTGTCTCTCTTCCTCAGAGCTCCTAGAAAAGAGTGCTTCCTTCTTGAGACAAATGAAGATTTACCTCCCTGAATAAACTGGTTAGATTCCCTGAACCATTCATCAATTCCAGCCTTATTCTCAGCCAATGAGAAGTTAGCTGTTTGCTGTTAGGCTTTTGAATGTTCCACCTATGCTCCTATCTAGTACATGACCATATAACATCCCCACCCCTGAATGGACTGGGGGGAGAAGAGAGAGCAGGAAGTGACCAATTTTACTGATGATAAGAAAAGAGACAGTCTGGAGAGAGGGGACCAATCTTGCCCAAGACCATGGTTCCATATGAAAGGCCTTCCTGCCTTCCTTCATGTCCCAACTAATATTCCACCTTCTAAAGGAAGCTTTTACCACCTGATCTCCCCTTAATTCTAGAGCCTTCTCTTTCTGATTATTTCCAACTTATCAAATATTATCTTGTTTGAACATAATTGCTTTCATGGTGTTTTCTCCTCAGACTGTAAGGTTCTTGAGAGCATGGATTGGTTGAAATTATTGATTTGTTCTTTTGGGGGTTTGCCTTTCTTTGCACAGTGCCTGGCACATAATAGGTGCTTAATAAATGCTTATTGACCAACTGGCTGAAACTACAATTCAGTACAACTTCAAAAGATATTTAGCGAATGTCTCATGCTTACAAAGCTCTTTTCATTGCCTGTGGTTACTGCCTTCAGGCAATAGATATATTCTCCTTAAAGGGCATTGGTGGAAGAAGGGTATATGGACCTGGGATAAGGCATTCACAAATAATTTTGACATCAGCAAGGCTAGGACAAAAGAAAAAAAGAGGTCCATTCCAATGGGAATAAGAGATTCATGAAGAAAGTTTTTATATCCACCTAGTGTGATCAGAGAAGATTTCACAGAGAACATGACAATTGAGCTAGGCCTTGAAAGAAGGGAAAGATTGCAAAATATAGAAATGCAATTAAGTGTCCCTAGCATGAGATGGAATAATAATAATAATAGAGGAAATAATTATTAATAATGGATTTTAGGGGAGACCCAGTGACCCTATCCCCACTCAGGAACTCTAGCTGGTTTCTCAGAGCCAGCATTAGAGATCAGACTCCCAGTAGAGATTAAGACCCCAACCTACCTGAGCTCAGCAGGACCCTGAGCTCAGCATGATACTGCTCATTTTGATATGGACTACCTTCAAGTCATGTGAACCAATGGAATTGAATGATGCCAACCAATTAGCTTTGAGTACCATGTAAAGGACACCTCTCAGCTGGTCTGCAAAGGGCTTATACTCTCTTCTGCTGGGAACCCCAGGGGAAGGCAGTCACGTGTGCTAGGCTCTTTCTCTAGGTAATGTAGGGCTTCTGAACTCTGGAGCCATGTGCTCTCCAGACATGGTGCTGGGGGGTTTTGGCTTGTGTTAAATGTGGTCAACTCTTTACTAACAATTAATATGATTTAATAATAAATACTTGCTGCCCAAAATGGTGCAATAGCCTCTAATTTATAAGTAGCAATATATTAGAAACCCCAGATAAGTTTCCCAATAACTTAGAATAGAGACAGGCTTCCCCCCAATATTTCAAATAACACAAGTCACCATCACCACCATCATCATCACTACCCCCACCATCATCACTAATGCTTATTTTAATCCTTACAACAACCCTGAAAGGTAGGTGCTATTATTATTATCCTCCTTTTATAGATGAGGAAACTGAGGCAAACAGAGGTTAAATGACTTGTCCAAGGTCACACAGCTAGGAAATATCTGAGGTCAGATTTGAACTCAAGTTCTCCTGACTCCAGGCTCAGGACTCTATTCACTGTACCCCCAGCTGTCTCATCAAGGACAACTAATATAGTGAGATTGGATGAGCATAGAAATTGTCCAGTTGGTCATTTTCTTCACCAGTCACAACCCATTTATCACTTAATTTGCTTATTTCCTGTGATATTGTGGCAAAAAACCTTTATTTGAAATCAGGAAACCTGATTTGAAATCAGGAGACCAGGGAAGCATAATGGATAGAGCTCTGGACCTAGAGTCAGGAAGAACTGCATTCAAACCCTGCGTTGAACACTTATTATTTGTGTCAGTCACTTTAACTGTGTCAGCTTCCTCATGTATAAAATGAAGACAATAATAGCACCCACCCGTCAATGTTGTTATGAAAAAAAATGAAATAGTATTTGTAAATTCTAACTATTATTATCACTAGCTACTATTCCAATTTGTCCCCAATCCTTAACAGCTATATGGTGGTGAGTAAATCATTTCTCTCTGAAATTCAGTTTCCCTCTCATTGTATTTACACTGCCTACTTCACATGACTGTTTTGAGAAAAGTATATCATAAACCTTAATTTGTTCTAGATGTGATGTTTAAAATCTATATCATGTGATCGCCTTAAATTAGAAGCTTCAGCACCAGTCTTTGGGCATTAAACATTTATTAAAGCATACAGGTATTCACATGGAGTTCAGAAAGTTAAGAAAAGGTCTATCTAGCCTAGAGTTCCAGCCTGGTTGAGTTCTTCCTCAAGTCCTCCTCCAGGAGCCTGCTTTAATCAGGAACTCTCCAGCAAGCTGATTGTGGAAGCTTTTTATAGGTTTGGAACAGAGGCAGTCCTTACACACTGCTTCAAGCTGATTGGTTGGCATCATCCAAATCCATTGGTTTTGAAGGTGTTCTCAAGTTGAGTTCACAGTCTAGCTTCTGAGAACAATACCTTCTTACGGGCTAGCCAGGTGTGATTACAATCCAATTAACTTGAAGTAGGCTAATCAGCAGTCAATCACTCTTACTTGATTCAATCAGTCTAGATTAATCTCCAGGGGGTCCTTGAGTATCTGCTATAACCCATTATTTCATCACATAGATAATTATTATTATTCATATTGCTTCTTAAAATTACTGTCCCAACTTAAAACTTTCACCAGTGGAGTCAACCTGGTATAGAAATGCCCTTGGGATCCAAAAACCTACATCAGTTTCATGTAGCCCTTCCAAACTAGAAAAACTCCATGTATAGACTGAGAAATGAACTGCATGACTCCATTCTTAGGAGGAGAGTGAATGTAATGAATCTCTAGAGAGCAGGCCTCAAGAGCCAGGAAGACCCGAGTTCTAGTTCCACTTCTGGCATAGATTGACTGTACCACCTTGGGTAAATTGTTCTAAGCATCTCTCTAATGTTCCAGATTGTAAGAAGGTTCTGATCTGCATGGAGTTTCCTCATTGGGAATTCTCTAGACCAGTAAAATCACAGGTCCAGTCCCTATTCCCTAGTAGCAGACTGGCTAGAGGC
This sequence comes from Dromiciops gliroides, assembly GCF_019393635.1. Lineage (NCBI taxonomy): Eukaryota > Metazoa > Chordata > Mammalia > Microbiotheria > Microbiotheriidae > Dromiciops > Dromiciops gliroides. The sequence goes on from NC_057861.1 coordinate 83,787,546, forward strand.
AGAGACACTCATTACCAGTTATCCATTGCATTGAAGAATTGCGTACATCAGGAGAGAGCTAAGTATCTGTCCTTACTGATCAAAGAATTATAGAAACAAGGAATCTTAGAGTTTGAGGGCACCCTTGACACAGGGCCTACAACTTAGCACAGTGCCTGACACACAGTAAATCCTTCATAAACATTTTCCATCTGACTTTAATCCAGACCTAGAGAGATTTTACAAACTTCTCAACATGTGCTCATCCAGCCTCTGCTTAAAGCTATCCAATGAAGGGCAAATCATTCCTTGACAAAGAAGCCCATTTCATCTAGGGACATTTCTGATTTCAAGGAAGTTCTTTTCTTCCATTGCATTATTTTAATTGTATTTTTTTAATTTATGGAACAAAATAATCATTTCCATAACATAGTATCATAATACATACACATGAAACTACAAATCTATTACGTACAACTTGCTATTCCTTGCCTTGAAACTGTCCCTCTTTGGCTGTGGGAAAATTGGAACACTAATGCATTGTTGGTGGAGCTGTGAGCTGATCCAACCATTCTGGAGAGCAATTTGGAATTATGCCCAAAGGGTGATAAAGCTGTGCATACCCTTTGACCCAGCAATCCCACTTTTAGGTCTTTTGCCCAAAGAAATCATGGAAGGGGGAAAGGGACCCACATGTACAAAAATATTTATAGCTGCTCTTTACGTGGTAGCAAGGAATTGGAAGTTGAGGGGGTGCCCATCAATTGGGGAATGGCTGGACAAGTTATGGCATATGAATACAATGGAATACTATTGTGCTGTAAGAAATGATGAGCAGGAAGAGTTCAGAGAAACCTGGAGGGTCTTACATGAGCTGATGATGAGTGAGATGAGCAGAACCAGAAGAACATTGTACACAGTATCATCAACATTGAGTGTTGACCTACTGTGATGGACTATATTCTTCTCACCAATGCAATGGTACAGAAGAGTTCCAGGGAACTCATGATAGAAGAGGATCTCCAAATCCAAGAAAAAAAAAGAAAGAAAGAACTGTGGAGTATAGATGCTGATTGAACCATATTATTTCTTTTGTTTTGGGTGCTGTTGTTTTTTTTTCTATTTTGAGGTTTTGCATCACTGCTCTGATTCTTTCTCTTGTAACAGGATTAATGCAGAAATATGATTAATGTTATTATGTGTATATATATATATATGTATATGTATAGAGATATATAGATATAACCTATATCAGATTACCTGCTGTCTAGGGGAGGGGGGGAGGGAGGGGAGGGAGGGAGAAAAATCTGAAATTGTAAAACATGTATAAACAAAAGTTGAGAACTATCTTTACATGTAACGGAAAAAATAAAATATCTCATAAAAAAAAAAGAAACTGTCCCTCTCTGTAGTTCACACCCATCAGTCCCAGTTCTGTTCTCCAGAGCAAATCAAGTCTCTGTCCCATGACAACCTTTTAGAGTGTTAGAGAGCTATTGCCTACCCCATTCTCCAAGCTTTAGCTGAAAACCTTTTCTCCAGGCATCTCCAGTTTCTTGAATGCATCCTTTTATGGTATGGTCTCTGGTCCTTTCTCCATCCTTATTGCTCTCCTCTCTCCCTCTGATTGGATGGCTTCTTCCAGAGCCTCTGTTTAAGGAGGGTGTCCCTGGCAGCCATGTCTCATTCCTCTCTGGGCTGCATTCCAGACCTACTCTACCATGCCCAACCAGGTACCTTCTCCTCCCCCCTCTCTGTCCCTCCCACTTTTCATGTTTGTTTGTTTTGGTTTTTTTTTTCATGTGTTGCCTACCCCTCTTAGAATATAAGCCCAGGATCTGTCTTTTCTTTTTTGCTTATATTTGTATTCTCAGCATTCAGCACAGTGACTGGCACATAGAGAGTGCTTGTTGACTGATTGACTGACTGATATACTCTAGTTTATCAAAGTCCTAGCTAAAATGTGGTACCCAGAACTGTACACACTCCTCCAGATGGATTGCAATCAATCAGGATAGAAGAAAGCAGAAAGAAGAACTGTAAAAAACTGCTCCAGATAAGGGTACAGTCAAGACATAGGACAGCAGTACTAACAATTCATAACTTTTGCACACTCTTCAATCCAGAGGCTGTTTGACTAGCTAACTGCCAGTGTAGCATGGGCAATTGGGTTTCTGTATCGGGTGATTTCTAAGACTCTTTTCCATTCTGAGATTGACTGTTATTATTAGCATTACACATGTACTCCCTATCTGTTTTCAGTGGACAGGGTCCCCTCATCAAACAAGATAATTCTATTTGGTCAAAGACACTTATGTTAACACCTGATGCCTAATTTATGAGATAAGTTGGACTGACAACAGAATGACCTTTTCTTCCCCATCTGCTTATTAAATTGTTTGTGATCTCATAAGTCAATGATAGCACACACAATTGCAGGGAGGTTTTAATTTAATACCTGACATTTAGAGTGAGAAGGGGCTAGACAAGGCCAGCCTAGAGCAAAATGGGGAGCCAAAGAATTGTAGTGGTCAAAGGGACCTTAGGAATCATCCAGTTAACCCCATTAGAGGAGAAAGCTGAGACCCAGAAAGAGGTCTCAAATCATAAAATCCCCGAACTGGAAGGACCACCAGAGTATATCCAGTTCCATCCATATCATAGTCAGAATCTTCATAACATCCTCACTGACAGGGAACTCACTATTGCTTAAAACAGCACATTCCATTGCCCTTTCCCCACCCACCTTAGGATGGCTGCGACTATGAGAAAGTTTTTTCCTTATATAAAGTCAAAATGTTCCTCTCTTCAACTTTCCTCCATTAATCGTACTGGGGCCACATGGACCACAGCTAAGTATAGTGGGCCTATCACCTTCTTCACTCAGGACACTAAACTTATGCTTACAGATTGAGTCTGTGTCTGAGCTGAGGAAAGAATCCAGATTTCTTGGTTTGGACCCATGTTCTTACTCTCCTCCAAACAGACACACTGATCTCTTCTGTTCAAGAGGAGTGTATGCAAGGAACTCCCTTTCCCTTTGGTTTTGGGACTAAGTGCGTTCCCCCTTGCTAGAGAGCTGTTGTTTATGTTAGTAGTTTATAAACCATAATGATGAACCTTGAAGGTAGTCAGTTAAGCATTTAGTCAATAAACATTTTTAAGTACCTACTATGTGTTGGGCACTGTGCTAAGCATTGAGGATACAAAAAAGGGGGGGGCAAAAAAACACCCCCGCCCTCAAGGAGCTCAAAAACTAATGAACAGGGAAAAGATATATAAATGAGCAATAACAGGCCCAGTTTTTAGTCTCAACTTTGACACCGACTTGCTATGTGAACCCCAACAATTTATTTAAATTCTCCTTGGCCTCCATTTACTCAACAGCAAACTGCAAGAGAGTTGGAATAGTTTCTCCCTAAAATTTTTGTGGCTGTTTTTTTTTCTCTAATATTCCAGGAATCTATGAGTAATAGTGGTATTAATAGTAACAGCAGCAACAATAATGATATTCCCCATTTTCTTGTAAATGCTAAGTTTACAAAGAATTTTACTCACAACAATTTCACAGATGAGTAAACTAAGGACAAAAGGGACAAAATGACTATACTTTCTCACCACTTTATTTTAAATTCTCTGCAGGCTGGGTTCTGATTTCATCACTCAACTGAAATTGCTCTTCCCAAAGTTACCAAAAAAATTAATTTTCAAATATAATTTTTTTTAATCCTCTACTTTCTTTATTCTCTGTAGCCTTTGACACTGTTGATCACTTTCTCCACTTGGACACTTTCCTCACTCTGGACTGTCATAACTGTTCTTTCCTGGTTCTCCTCCTACCCATCTGACCATTCCTCAGTTTCCTTTTCTGTAACTTCATTCAAGTTATATTCTCTCCCTGCAAGAAAATCCCAAGACTCAATTCTAAGACCTCTTTTTCTTTTCTCCCTATACTCTCTCATCTGGGGATCTCATTAGCTGCCAGGGGTTTCTTACACATTCCTAAGAAGCTCTAGCCCCAGGCTCTTTAATGCTAGTCCTGAAATACCAGTTACCTATTGGGTGATTCACAGTGCATGTTCTACAGGCGTCTCAAAGTCAATATTTCCAAAACATTACTCATTAGATCTTCCTCAAAACCCCTCCCCTTTCCTTCACTATTATTGTTTTGTTTTGTTTTTTTTTGGTGAGGCAATTGGGGTTAAGTGACTTGCCCGGGGTCACACAGCTAGTAAGTGTCTGAGGCCGGATTTGAACTCAGGTACTCCTGAATCCAGGGCTGGTACTTATCCATTGCGCCATCTAGCTGCCCCCTCCTTCACTATTATTGTTGAGGGCACTGTCATCCTTCCAGTTAACTAGACACAGGCATACCTATATACAAATCCAACCTCAGACACTTCTTAACTGTGTGACATTGGGCAAGTCAATTAACCTGTCTGCCTTGATTTCCCCAACTATAAAATGGGGATAGTAGTAGGACCCACCTCACAGGATTGTTGTGAGGATTGAATGAAAAAATATTTGTGAAGTACTTAGCATGCAGCAGGTACTTGATAAATATTTGCTCCCTTCTTTATTATCAGCATCATCTTTAATCAATATCCTATTCTCACTAATCCCCAAAATCCAAATCATGTTGTTGCTGTGAGAAATAATTATCAATAATCAATATCTTGGGGAACCCAAAGATCTCCCCTTCTTTCTTAGTTCTTTCTCCCCTCACCCTCACCCCTCCGCCTCAACCCCAGGTTTAAATTCTCCTTGAAAGCAAGATTCAAGGGGCAGCTAGGTGGCACAGTGGATAGAGCACTGGCCCTGGATTCAGGAGAACCTGAGTTCAAATCCAGCCTCAGAGACTTGACACTTACTAGCTGTGTGACCCTGGGCAAGTCACTTAATCCCAATTCACGCGCATGCGCGCGCACGCACACACACCTAAGATTCACCTGGGTCAAACCAGACCCAAGCTCACAAAAGAGTCTTGAGTGGAGACAGATCCTTTTGTCTAGATAGCCTAAGGTCATTACTGATGAAATTAAACCACATCTAGATGGAAAGGATTTTGCTCTGATCTGCTTAAATGGGGGGGGGGGGTCCTACATTTTTTTCTCTGGTGATATCTTACCAAGACTTGAGTGACCTGAGTCACATATCTCTGAACTTCATTTTAATATAACCCACTTCCAATCATTTCAACCAATTAGATTTGATTGCTGTGTGATGGACCTCTTATAGTTGGAAGGGTATATGAACTGAGACCCAACTACCATGAAGGGTCTTTGGTCTGAGAGAGATAGCCAAAAGACCCCCCCCTTTATTAATATCCTGTCAGCATATTAATAACATGATTAAATTACTTAGAAACTATGTCTCATATTTTTAATCATCACATTTCTTTTTCTATAACATGTCTCAAATACATTTTATTTTCTTCACCCATACAACTATCACCCTATTCACTTCTTGCCTGACTATAAGAGAATCCTAATTGGTCTCCCTGCCACAAGTTTTTCCCTATTCATCCATAAATGAATGCTTAGCTCCAGCCAAAATCCAATTCATGCTCTAGACTTTTCTTGACCAACCACTATGCCTCAAGGATCATAATCTAACCCCATTGAGGTCTTTTACAAATTAATATTTTATTTTCCCCAATAAGATATAAAAACATTTAACCTTTCTAAAAAAAAAATTTTGAGTTCCAAATTCTTTCTCTCTGTCTTACCCTCCTCTCCACCCTTTTTTGAGAAGGCAAGCAATTTGATATAGATTATATATGTGTAGTAATGCAAAACATATTTCCATATTAGTCATGTTGTGAAAGAAAATACAGACACAAAAAAAAGAAAAAAGTAAAGCAAAAGTATGCTTTGATTTGCATTCAGACTCCATCAGTTCTTTCTCTGGAGGAGGATAGCATTTTTTGTCATAAGTCCTTCAGAATTGTTTTGGATCACTGTATTGCTGAGAATAGCTAAATCATTCAAAGTTGATCATCATGCAATATTGCTGTTACTATGAACATTTTTCTCCTGGTTCTGCTTATTTCACTTTTTATCAGTTCATGTAAGGCTTTCCAGGTTTTTCTGAGAGAATCCTACTCATCATTTTTTATAACAGAACAATATCCCATTACAATCATATGCCACAACTTGTTCAGCCATTTCCCCAGTTGATGAACATCCATTAGATTTTAAATTCTTTGTCACCACAGAAGAGCTGCTATAAATATTTTCTAATCAAAGCTATCTATTGCCATATGAAAAAAATGCTCTAAATCACTATTGATTAGTGAAATGCAAATTAAAACAACTCTGAGGTACCGCATCATACCCATCAGATTGGCTAATGTGATAGAAAAAGGAAAATAATAAATGTTGGAGAAGCTATGAAAAAATTGGAACACTAATGCATTGTTGGTGGAGTTGGGAACTGATTCAACCATTCTGGACAGAGAAAGAAAGAAAGAAGGAAGAAAGAAGTAAATAGACAAATAAAAATAAATGAATAAATAAATATGTGGGTGAGTGAATGAATAAAAAATAAATATTTTTTATACGTATAGGTCCATTTCCTTTTTTAAAAAATCTCCTGGGGATACAGATCTTGTAGTGGTGGCTTGGTTAAAGAGTATACATTGTTCTTTAGGCCCTTGGGCATAGATCCAAATTGTTCTCCAAAATGATTGAATCAGTTTATACCAACATTGCATTAGTTGTCTCAATTTTCCTTCATTCCCTCCAACATTTGTCATTTTCCTTTACTGTCATATTAGTCAATCTGATAGGTATGTGGTAGTAGCTAAAAGTTGTTTTAATTTGTGTTTCTTTAATCAAGAGTGATTTAGAGCATTTTTATATGACTATAGCTAGCTTTGATTACTTCATCTGAAAATTGCCCGTTCATAACCTTTGACCATTTATCAATTGAGGAATAGCTTTTATTTCCATGAATTTACTCAGTTTTCCATATATTTGAGAAATTAGGCCTTTAACTGAGAAGCAGTATAATTTTTTTTTTCACAGTTTAGATTACTCTGTATTTCCCTCCATACTATATCTTTCTCTGTCTCTCTGTCTTTCAGTCTGACAGGTTTTTTGTGCAGTTGCTTTCAGAGCTAATTCTGGGGACTCACAGTGGAGGTATTAATCCTTCAAAGCCCAGCCAGAACTCCTAATCTGGGGCTCTGATCTTGGTGACTAAGTCAAATGCTAAAACTAGACCTAGTTGCACTCTGACTTCACTTTATTCTTCTGTATGCTCAGAATACCCCTCATTACCTCCTCTTCTGCTTTCCAGTTCTGGAACCATAATCAAATCAATTCTGTCATTATTTTTTTTTTATCTGTAGAGGTACCTCAACTAATTCCTCTATGGAAAACTGGGACATTAATAGACTGATGATGAAGCTTTATATTGGCATGACCATTCTGGAAAGCAATTTAAAACTATGCACAAAAAATTGCTAATCTCTGCATACCCTTTGAACTAGAGATGTCACTACTAGTAGACCTACGCCATAAAAATGGGAAGGAAGGAAGGAAGCAAGGAAGAAAAGAAGGAAGGAAAAAAACAAGTATTTATCAAACTCCAATTATGTGTCAGGAACTTTGGTAAGCCCTTTACAAATATTATCTCATTTGATTCTCACAATAACTCTGGGAGGTAGGTGCTATCACTAGCCTCATTTTACAGTTAAGGAAAGTGAAGCAGATTAGAAGAAGTGACTTTCCCAAGGTCACACAGATAGTAAGGGTCTGAAGCCAGATGTGAACTCAGGCTTTCTTTGACTTCAGGCACAAAACTATATCCACTTCGCCACCTAGCTGCTGAGGTCAAATAAAGGGGAAAAATCTGATATATACTAAAATATTTAAAGCAGCTTTGTGCTGCTATACATGCTGGTAAAGAACTGGGAAACTAAGGGGAGATCCATAAATTAATGAATGACTAAATAAATTATGCTATGTGAATGTAACACAATATAATTGTGTTATTAGAAGTTATGAAAGAGATGGTTTCAGAGAAACCCTGGAAAAATTGCATGTATTGATGCATATTGAAATCAGCAAAACCTAAAAAAAAAACTATCTATAATGCATCAATATTAAAGAAATGAATAATTGTTAATTACTTAATAATTTTAATAAATATAATTTCCAGAGGATGGATGAAGTATGCTGTACACCTTATGACAGAAAGGTGAAGAAATTTATATGTAGAATGAGACATTCATTTTTGGACATAGCCAACGTGAGAATTCATTTTGCTTGACTGTACATACTTAAGCAAGGTTTTTTTTTTCTTTTTTTTCCCAGTGGTGAGGAAAGTAAGGAGATGAAAATAAATGCATGTTCATTGAAAAATAATTCATTACAATTTCTATTTCCCTATCGCTCCACACATTTCCCAAACCAAAATAATCCCTTCCTAGTCGCCATTCTGCTATATGTGTTGTCTCTCTTTATTAAAATATAAGCTCCTTGATGACAGAAAATCTCTTTCCTTTTTGCATTTGTTTCCCTGGTGCTAATAAATGCTTCTTCCTTCTATCATTCATTCCACCCTCCTCACATTTGCCAAAGTGATCTGTCTAAAATGTAGACCTGACCGTGTCTACTCAATAAATGTTATTGGCTTTCTAGTAACTCTAGGATACAATATAAAATTCTCTGTTTGGCATTTAAAGCTTTTCAAAAATGCAGCCTCTTTCCTAGATTTTTAAAGTTCTTCCATATGACTCCACTCTTTATAGTCTGTGTTCAGCTATACTAGTCCATTTTCTTTTCCCCCACACCCAATGTTCCATCTCATACCTCCATGGTTCAAGCCTGAAATTGTCACTTATTAGCAGGATTATTCTTCACCTCTTAGAATCTCTGGCTTCTTTTATAGATCATCAAAATTACTATCTTGTAATGGGAACCTTCCCCGGTCCCCCATGCTTTTTGCCTTACTCTCTAAAGCTATTTTTCATATGCTGTGTATTTATCTTGTACATACTTTAAATACACACAGAGACATATATATGTATACCTATATACACACATGCACACATATGTACATACATGTGTATAGATATGCATATACACCTATAGATGCATATATGTGTACATACATGTATGCATATGCACACACGTGTGTGTATGTGTGTGCGTGTGTGTGTGTATATATATATATATATAATCTCCTCCATTAAAATTTAAGCTTCCTGAGAACAAGGGCTGTTACTTTCTCTTTGTATTTTTAATGCTAAACCAAAACTCCAAACAATAGTAAGTGTAAAATTGTTGACTGATTGATTGCCTAATCAATGAAATAACAATCATTTTTAAAGCAGCTACTATGTTCCTGCCTATGTAGGATGTTCTGGGACCATAAAAGCAAAAGATGACAGTTCCTGCTCTCCAGAAACATCTATCTTATTGGGAAAGAACCTACATAGCTCATAAGTGGTAGAGCTGATATTAAAAATGCAGGTCATCTATCATGACAGAATTTCAGGTACCATAAGAAATCAGAGAGGAGCTAGGCTTATCATGAAGTGAGATCAAGGGATGATCAATGGACATCCATTTGCTCCATAGACAGCTGCCATATCATTTGGTACCTGAAATATCAAGAGATCTGTCACAAGGCTCTCAAACTTATTGAGTGATGCCCCTATGACACAAATAGGGGAGGATATGGCAGTAGTCACACAGGATTGAGTGTGAATGAGTTGTTAATTGTACCTTTGAAAAGAGAACCCATATTGATGGAGCCTGGATCAATGAGCCTACAAGTCTGTCCTAATACCCAGCGGGTATGTTAGGGATATGCTTAGGATCCAGGACAAAACCTTCCATAATGTCTTCAAATTAAATGAGGCAGTAGAAAAAAAACAGTTTGGAATCCAAGAATTTTGATTCAAATTTATGTGTTGCCATTGACAATTTATGTGACCTTGGACAATTCTTCACCCCTTTATAAGGCCTGTTTCTTTATCTATGAAATAATAGAGTTAGATTAGATGATCTCTATGGTCTATTACAGCTACCAATCCCAAGATCTCAATGATACTAAGCTAGGCTGCAGGACAATTTTGCCATATGGATGTGACTGTAATGAGACCAGGCAGGCAGCCTTGTTGCCTGGGAACTGAGCGATGGTTCCTGTTTTCCCCCAGTCCTGAGTCCTTGAGAAAGGGAAGCATTTCTCAGAAACACCTGCATTCTAGCCGCTAACCACCCCCAGCAGTAAAATCAAGAAGACAGGGCCTTCATTATCGTGCCTTTATCTCTCCTACTTTCCTCCCTCCAGAAGCCATGGCTAAGATCTATGAAAGCACCACCTGGGGGTGGTTGATGAGTATATGGAGAGATGTGTCCTATTGTAGGCCAGGATGGAAGGGAGAGCCTGGGTCTGGGGTGGATGTAGGAGGACATAAGTAGGCTGAATGTTTACTGTACTCATAGGAAGGGAAGAGTGACTGCTGACCTTTCGGTGTTTGATGTTCACCTGAGAGAGCCTGCAACACACACACACACACACACACACACACACACACACACACACCCCTGCTTTTCTCCGGTTCCTCTTTGTATCTCCATTTCCCCCTTTTTCTATTTCATCTCTTTACTTCTCTCTCTACTTGTTTTCTTCTGTATTTCTTTCCTTTTGTGCCGGGGGGCAGGTGGGTGGTACAGTAGATAGAGAACTGTCCTGAAGTTGGAATGACCTGGGTTCAAATCACACCTCAGACATTTACTAACTGTGTAACACCAGGTAAATCATTTAACTCCAATTGCCTTAAACATCCGGGGCCCTCTCCAGTTCTCCTAATGAATATATTGCCCCTGGACCCAGATGGCTCTGGAGGAGAGAGTGAGGTTGGTGACCTTACACAGCCCTCCCTCACTTAAATCCAATTCAGTGCGAGTCAGGACATCTCCCCATTGTCATTGCCCTCTTTAAGAATGAAGGACAGGAGGCAGCTCCATGGCATAGTGGATAAAGCACCAGCCCTGGATTCAGGAGGACCTGAGTTCAAATCCAGCTTCAGACACTTAATACTTATTAGCTGTGTGACCCTGGGCAAGTCACTTAACCCCAATTGCCTCACCAAAAAAAAATTTTAAAAATAATGAAGGACAGGGGGAAGAGCCAAGATAGCAAAATAAAAACATTAAACGCACAGAGCTCCTGATACAACTACCCCCAAAACAGCAATAAAAGAATCCCTGGAGCAGAAGAACCCACAAAAATATGGGCTGAGATTATTTTCCAGCAATAGATAAAGGGGGCCATGCTGCACTGTGAGTAAAGTCCAACCCCGCAGTCACACCAACAGAGACCCCAGGTACACCATACCAGAAGAATTTAAACCCTGAACCTCTAAATCATCTATAGCACCAGCATCTTCTGGAACAGACCTTGAGGTCAGGTAAGGGGGCTGAATGGCTGGCCGGGGTGGGGAGGTAAAGTGGAGGGGTATCATCTGACCTAGCGAAGAATTTGGCTGTCCCACCCCAGCAGAGAACCAGGAAGAAATCCTGATTGGCCAGAGACCCAGGTGGGGGAGGGGTGCAGGCTCATCGAAGCTAAAAACCACCACTGCTGGCTGGTTAACTAGCAAGTTGGATTGAAGTTATCTTCAGACTAGAGAACAGGCCAGGCAAGAGAAACACCTGCCATCCCTCAAACCAAAACACCTGGAACCTTCTGAAGCTGGGTACAGTATTGTAGCCAAGAACCAGGGCCCCCCAGTGGGGAACTAAAAGTCAAGTAAAAGATGAGCAAGCAAAGTTCAGAACTATAGAAAGTTTAGTTAGCAACAAGGAAGATCAAGGTGCACCCTCAGAAGAGGAAATCAACCTAAAGACACCTACATCCATAGCTTCCAAGAAAAATAAGAACTGGTCTCAGGCCATGGAAGTTCTCAAAAGGGACTTTGAAGAGAAAGTGGGAGAGATAGAAGGAAGATGTAGAGAGAGGGAGGAAACAATGGAAAGAGAAATTAGAGAAATGCAGGAGAGTCATGAGAAAAAAGTCAACAATTTGAAAAGCCAAATGGAAAAGGAGATTAAAAAACTGTCTGCTGAAAATAATTGCCTAAGAATTAGGATTGAACAAATGGAAGCTAGTGACCTTACAAGAAATCAAATTGAAAATTGCCCAGATATTCTAGAAGCAGAAGCTAAAATAGAAATTGAAAGAATCCACCGATGACCTCCTGAAAGAGATCCCAAAAGGAAAACCTCCAGGAATATTATAGCCAAATTCCAGAACTCCCAGGTCAAGGAGAAAATACTGCAAGCAGCTAGAAAAATGGAATTCAAATACTGTGGCACTCCAATAAGGATAAAGCAAGATCTAGCAGCATCTACATTAAAGGACTGGAGGGGATGGAATATGATATTCTAGAGGGCAAAGCAACTGGGACTACAGTCAAGAATCACATACCCAGCAAAAATGAGCATAATCTTTCAGAGGAAAAAATGGGACTTCAATGAAAAAGAAGACTTTCAGGCATTTGTAATGAAAAAAACTGTACTTAATAGAAAATTTGACTTTCAAATACAAGACCCTAGAGAATCATAAAAAGGTAAACAGGAAAAAGAAACCACAAGGGACATTAAAAGGTTAAACTGTTTACATTCATGCATGAGAAAATAATACTTCCAACTCATAAGAACTTTTTCAGTAAGGAATACACAGAGGACACAGGTATAAACTGAATATGAAGGGATGGTAATTGTAAAACATTTATTTTGTGTGTGTCCTTGTTCTTTGTGGAGCAAACAGGGTGGGTTGTCTTATGCCTGACACCATATTTGGGCTCTGGGCCTCCTGGGGCCAGGGCTGGTACTTTGTACACTGTTCCACCTTGCTAACCCATGATGATATATTTAAAATAGGGTTGAGGGGTAGGAGGAATAGACTAGGGGAGGGGGGAGGGGAGAGGTAGCTCACATGAAAGAAACAAGAAAAAAGTTTATGGAGGGGAGGGAAAGAGGGGGAAAGAGTTAGGGAGTGAGTGAACCTTACTATCATCAGAATTGGCTAACATACATACATAATCAAGTGGTATAGTAATATATTTTTGCCCTAAGGAAAGGTAGGAAGGGAAGGAGATTGGGGGGGGGAGAAGAGGGATGGGAGGGAAGGGAAGTTTGGGGGAAGGAGTTACAAAAAGCAAAACACTTTCGAGGAAGGTGAAGATGTTCTGCATAATAGCACATGTATGACAAAAAACAGAATACGGAAGTGCCCTAAGTGAGCTCTACAAAGGGCCTATCTTAGTTCTGAGGAGGGAGTGACTACCCCTGGCTGTGGAAAATAGGGAAGGAAGGGATAACTATGCAGGACTGAGGATCTGAGGGAGCCTAGATGTTATTTCTATGTTATACAAAATTGATGGTGTGATCACTTAGTATAGAGTTGCCTGAAGGAGGCTTAGTCTGTTTTCAATTGATCTGCAAGGACATTGCATTGAACATCAGGGAGGGTTGTTGTTTTTTTGTTTTGTTTTTTGTTTTTTGTTTTAAATAAAGACCTTAATGAAGATCTACAAAAAAAAAAAAAAAAGAATGAAGGACAAACAACAACATCAAAAGCTGCTTCCATTAATGCTGGATCCTCTTGGAGAATGAAGGACAAATCTTTTAAAACTGTTTCTCTCTACCTTTGTTTGTGTTTCTGTATTTGTCTCTGTCTCTTCTTTTGTCTCTCCTTCCACTCACATTTTTTTCTCATACATACTTTTGCATACACAGGCAACATAGATATCTACATGTGTATGCATACACATGCACAAAGAGATCACACAGAATTTCAGAGTTGAAAGGAACCTCAGTGGCTCATTCCAATCCATGCCTAAAGTCTAACTCCTTTTCCAAGGTAGCTGACAAGTAGTCATCCAACCTTTGCATAAAGACCTCCAATGCCCACACAAATGTGTCTATAGAAACAGCCTTATATCCTCACCTATATACCCACACTCACAAACCCTTATATACATACAGATACTTTTACACACATATCTGCATGAATACTCACATCACTCTTAGAGATGGTACACTAATGGTGATCAGGAACATCCAGATTAGAGTACCATTTCTAAAAGTGAAAGAATCACTATGGAAACATTAAAGAACACAATGGTGGGAAGGGGAGTGGGAAGAAATGAGGGTCAGCCAAAACACTGGATTTGCAGACAGAAGACTGGGGTATAAATTATTCTTCTGCTACGTTTAGTCATTTTTCAGTTGTGTCCAATTCTTTGTAACCCCATTTGCAGTTTTCTCAGAAAAGATACTAGAATGGTTTGCCTTTTCATTCTCCAGCTCACTTTATAGATGAGGACATGGAGGCAAACAGAGTTAAATGACTTGCCCAGGGTCACACAATTAGTAAGTGTCTGAAGCCAGATTTGAACTCAGGAAGATGAGTCTTCCTGATTCCTGGCCTGGTGCTTTGTGCACTATGGCACCACTCTTTCTGCTACTTCTGCTACTTCCTATTTGTTATAAATGGCTTCCCTTGTGACCTCAATTTCCTCATTTGTAAAATGAAGACAGTGAACTTCTCTTAGAAGATGATAACCAAGTCATTTTCTAATCTTTAAATTTTATGATCAGGCAGTTGCCACCTGGGAGTTGCACTTGCTACCTGGGAGTTTCTCTTGCTTTATCTCTGGTCCCCCATGGCCTTTCAGAACCATGACCCAGCTGCTGCCAGCACCGCCACAGCCTCCGGTAAGGGGGACAAGCCTGGGGTGGGCGTGGCCTTCGGATCCGTGGGCAAGAGGTTACAGCAGGAATTGATGACCCTAATGATGTCTGGAGACAAAGGAATTTCTGCCTTCCCAGAGTCAGACGATCTCTTCTAATGGGTTGGGACCATCCATGGGGCTGCTGGGACAGTATATGAAGACCTGAGGTACAAGCTATCCCTGGAATTCCCCAGTGGCCACCTATATAATGCTTCCATTGTAAAATTTGTCACACCTTGTTACCATCCTAAGGTGGATACCTAAGGCAATATCTGTTTGGACATCCTCAAGGACAAATGGTCAGCTCTGTATGATGTCAAGACCATTCTACTATCTATCCAGAGCTTGCTAGGAGAACCCAAAATTGGACAGCTCATTGAACACACATGCTGCTGAACTTTGGACAAACCCCATAGCCTTTAAAAAGTACCTGATGGAAACCTACGTGAAGCAGGTGACTAGCCAGGAGCCCTGACCCCAGCTGCCCAGCCTATCTTCTCTTTATCTTGTTCGTATATGTATGTGTGCGTGCATCTTTTCCCCTTCCTTATAACCTGTCTTCTCTCTTCTGTACAGGATGGTATCATACTGTTTCCCTTTTTTCTTAAACTCTAGTCCAGCCCTCAATATTAATGTATAAATAAATTTGTTCTTGTTTTTTTTAATTCTATGATCAGTCATAAAGCCAAGTAATTCTAACCCAGTAGTTCAAACTGAATTGAGTTCAATTTAAATTCATAACTACAGAGAAAGAAGTGCTATTGTGACATTTTTAAAAACCTGGGTTCAAATCCCATGTTTGATACTTACTAGCTGTGGACTGCTATAGGAGTGACTTGCTGATCAGTTTTGAGTCAGTTTCTTCATCTATAAAATGTGAATAATAGCATGTGTTAATAACAGCCAGCTACTCCACAAGGTTATTGTGAGGTTTAAAAGAGATAAGCTATGTAAAGCACCTTGCAAACATCTAAGTACCAGATAAATGTCAATTATTGTAAATGCTAAGAGATATATGTGTGTTTCAGACATTCCAGGAATTTTAAGAAGAGAAAGAATCTAAGAAGTCATGGAAGGCTTCATGGAGAAGGAGCCATTTAAACTAGGCATTCACTCTGGCATGCTGCTTCCCCTCCCTCTACCAAAATACCAAATACCTTCAATCACCATCATAATAATAACTAACCTTTATATTTTATAAATTTCATACTGGACATTGTGCTAAATGTTTTACAATTCTCTTATTTGAACAACACAATAACCTTGTTAGGTAGGTGCTATATTATCCCCATTTAACATACAATAAACCTGAAGCAGAAAGATTAAGTGACTTTCCCAAGGTCACTCAGCTAGTCAAGGTCTGAGGCTAGATTTGAACTCAGATCTTCCTGACTCCAGGCCCAGTGTTCTATCCACTGAACCACCACCTCCCTAAGTTCAAACCTAGCCTCAGACACTTATTAGCTATGTGACCTTGGGAAAGTCACTTAATCTTGTTTACCTCAGTTTCCTCATCTGTAAAATAAACTGGAGAAGGAAATGGCAAATTTCTCCAGTATCTTTGCCAAGAAAACTCCAAATGTGGTCATGGAGAGTTGAACACAACTGAAATGACTAAACAACAAAAATGTGTTTATATATGTATACATGTATAATATATAACATGTATTATAAAATATTATAATACATGTATAATATAAATAAATGGTGTCATATATTAGAGGTAAATATTTTATATAAATATATGTTATATATTTTATAAATATATTTATAACGTTTAATATATCAAATATGTACTTTTTATACATATACTTTATATATTATATATTAGACAGAGATAGAGAGATAACCTCTTCAAGTGAGCTCCTTTACCCACTTAGCTGCAAGAAACTAAAACCATTCCTTTGCTGTTTCATTCCTGTCTATGGCTTAGGATGGGCTCAGCTGTGAGGTAATAATGAATTCAAAGCCTCATTTGCCAAGTGCTTTGGGATCCAGAGGCATCCAACATATGAGATGAATGTGCAATATTATGCCAGTAACTAAAGGTGTCTTGTCACCTTGTCAGGCAGCAAGACACATTGTTGGCAAGAGCTGTGCTTATGGCTCTCTGGAGGGCTCTAGGAGGTGGAGTCAGATCTGCCTCATTCATTCACTCATTCATTGCCTCTTTGGTGAGAACCCCAAAGTGTTTGTGTATTCAAGCAAGTTGAGAGATCAACACCTTCTTCTTCTAAAGAGAAGGCTCAGTGGTGTGGACCAGGGCACCATTTCCCAGTTCCAGAGGAATTAATGGGTCAGAAGATCCCATGAAAACATAGTAGAGACCCTAACAGCAGGCCAAGGAGGAAGGAAATAAGTTATTACATAGCACTTACGATATGCCAGGCACTGTTATCATCTCATTGGATCCTCATAATAACTCTAGAAAGTAGGTGCTATTATTATCCTCATTTTGCAGGGGAAACTGAGGCAAACAATGGTCAGGGTCACACAGCTGGTATTTATCCCATGCTAGATTTGAACCCAGGTCTTCCTGAACCATAGGCCCATTGCTCTATCCCCTACACTACCAGTTGCTTCTAAAACAAAGTTGGATGGAGAGTTAAGAGGTAAGATGATGTCTCCTAGCCCTGACGTTCTGTGGTCTAAGATCATTCCCAGCTGTAATGGTTTATGATTCTCTGGTTCTGATCAATTAACCCTAATCACTCTAGGGCATGATTGAAGGATGATGATGACAAAGTGCTTTCCTTCTCTGAGGTATTCACATTTTCACCTTTCAACCTCAGAGGTTCAAACAAGCCTTCCTGTAGGAGGTAGGGATTGAGCTTGAGCACGATGACTATATTATGGTGCAGTTGAAGAGATGGATGATTCCATGCAATGGGGTTGGTGGGTACAAAGACTTGGAGATAAAAATGAAGTATTGAAAAATGATTCCCACAAGATGAGACAAATGGGGTTTTAAGGAAGATCCATAAACTCACTGACTATAAGAGGTAGAAGGGACCTTGGACTCCTTCGAGTTCAATGAGCTTATTTTACAGATTCATCAATCAACAAACAGGTATTATTTACTAATAATTAATTAATATATATGACTATATTGAAAGAGAAGAAAACATGTATGTACATAATGCAAGAAGGTGGTGCAGTGGATAGAGCATTGCTGTTGGAGCCAGGAAGACTCTTTCAAATCTGGCCTCAGACACTTACTAGCTGTGTGACCCTGAGCAAGTCATTTAACCCTGTTTGCCTCAGTTTTCTCATCTATAAAATGATCCAGAGAAAGAAATGGCAAACCACTCCAGTAGCTTTCCTGAGAAAAACCCCAAATGAGGTCATGAAGAGACATTAATAACTGAAAAGACTGAACAACAACAACAAATAGGACCTCACATCCGTGGAATAAAAGGAATGTGACATGTAGATCTTTAAAGTTTGTAAATGATTTACATATATACTCTCACTTGAAAACCCCAAGTAGAGTCATGAAGAGTCAGACATACTGAAACAACTAAGTGACAACAACAAGTATATGAGGGTATACAGAATGCCTATTAAGCTGCAGAGACAAGCTGAGGATATGGCATAACCACTGAATGGCAGTGGTCTCCTGCCTCCAAGTCCAGTGGACTGACTCTACATGACAATAAGCACAATGCCTGGCATCTGCAGATAAACAGAATTCACCCACCTAACACTCTATGGCTAAAATCTCTCTAAATCTTAACAATTCTTAGAAACTCTCATCAAGGGCTGCTAGGTGGCGCAGTGGATAAAACACCAGCCCTGGATTCAGGAGGACCTGAGTTCAAATCCTACCTCAGACACTTGACACTTACTAGCTGTGTGACCCTGAGCAAGTCACTTAACCCTCATTGCCCCACCAAAAAAAAAAGAAAGAAAGAAAGAAAGAAAGAAAGAAACTCTTATCAAGACAAAGAATGCTCCAGAAAGATTTAGAGAATCTCAGTGTCAGAAGGGACCTCAAAGAACATTTACAACAAACTATACCTGATCAAGAATGCCCTGTGGAAGGTAACTGGCAAGTGGTCATCCAGCTTCTAATTGAATACTTCCAATCATGGGGAACTCACAACCATAGAAAGGGGTTCACTTAATAGCTGACACAGTCTTTGATGTACTCACTATACCCCACCCCTGTTTGTCCAATCCTTGTCTGACAGAGTAAGCCATCTGATGCTTTTAGGGAAGGCCTTGGACACCAAGGGACCCAACCATTGAGGTAAATTGAGGCAGCTGCTTTTAGTCACTTCCCCTTGAACTTCCTTAAAGGCAGAAGGGACTATGCCCTTTTTCAGGAATGAATGATTTGTGCACCAGGGAACAGCTAGGCATTTATCTTTTTGTGAGTTCTCTCTGGCTCAGCCATTAAAGCTTAAGTGGTTTTGGCTAGCTCCTGGTAGAGAGGGGCTTCTGCAGCCTCTAAAATATTAACTCTTCTCTTGGTAGTTCTTTCAACAGCCCCAGAGATTTCTCATTGTTATGCTGGTCCTGGAGATCCAGGAAGAGCCTTGATTGACCTTTGTGTGTTGAGCAATGGGATTCTGTCTCAGGTCCCCAGGTGAGAGATGCTAGGGAAAGTTAATGGCCTCCCTCACTCAACCTGCAATTGCTGCAGTCTTTAGTCCCCAAAAAGCAGCATTGATGTAGTTAAAAAAAAGTCCAGACCAGAAGACAGGGGACCTGGATTTCAATCTCAACCCTAACATTAGCTGTGTGATCCTAGAAAAGTTATATGGCTTATTTGGGCCTCAGTTTCCCAACTGGGCTTGGTTTTTAATCCCAACTTTACTTTTTTTTTTTTTTAGTGAGGCAATTGGGGTTAAGTGACTTGCCCAGGGTCACACAGCTAGTAAGTGTTAAATGTCTGAGGCCGGATTTGAACTCAGGTACTCCTGACTCCAGGGCCAGTGCTCTATCCACTGCGCCACCTAGCTGCCCCCCCCCAACTTCACTTTTAACTCTAAGAAAAGGGAACATCTCCCCGCCCCAAATCGTATTTGCCTCACCTAAACAATATGCACCACTGACCTTTATCTATTCAAAGCCCTTAACTTATAAACCCTCCAATGTATTTACTTTTCTAATTAGTCAGAGAACACATTTAATTGAAAGGAAAGTCATATAAGGGGATAGCGTAGTAATACATGCAACAATCAAATATTTCCTTTATAAACCTTGGGTGTTTAACCAAAACACGTACATGCACTTTATAAACCATGGGTATGTAACCAAACGTGTATGTACACACACATGTATGCACATGTATCCTTACCCTTTCCATGGCAGGAGTGGACATACACAGCAAATCTGAGTGTTCATAGACAACTAACACCTCTCCTTAAAGCCCACTAATGCCTTTGGGTGATGTTATAAGCCTCCTCATTGCTGGACTTACACCTGCTGGTCTCATGTAACTTAGAGTCTCTGCTAATGATGAGTGAGCCATCTTTATCCCATTTGGCCAATCTAGAAAGATATATCAGAGTCATGTTGTAAAAGATTTTGTTTGTGTGTGTGTGTGTGTGTAAATTATTTTAAATGCCAAAAAGTTTATATGTTCTAGAAGTCCCTAGAGGCAATAGGGAGTTAGTGAAGCTTCTTCAACAAGAGTTTGCCATTGTTAAATCTATATTTTAGGGATATGAATTTAGGAGTTGTGTAGAGATTGAACTGGAGAGAAGAGAGAAACTAATCAGTTCACATTCATGGGGGACCTAAAGAATAACAATGGGGGGCAGCTAGGTGCTACAGTGGATAAAGCACTGGCCCTGGATTCATTAGAACCCGAGTTCAAATCTGGCCTCAGACACTTGACACTTACCAGCTGTGTGATCCTGGGCAAGTCACTTAACCCTCATTGCCCTGCAAAAAAAATAATAAGGAAAGCTAAAGAAATGATAGATGAATGAATTAATAAAGATTTTTAAAAAAAGAATAATGATGTATACTGCTGATTTGGTCTTTCCCAGTTAAAGTCAATTCCCAACCCTATCCATGTGGTAGATTGCCCAGTAGTGAGCATCTCCTTGACAGAAGGGGATCCCGAAGTCCTAACCCACTAGCAGAGGACATGGAAAGGAAAAGCCCTGAAAGAATTTCCCAGTCTTTTGTGTGTATATGTGTGGTTGGGGGGAGTGGGGCTTGCGAAGGGGAGCCAGCCTGAATTAGCTAAAAATCCCCAGGTGGAAGCCTCAGAAAGTATGCCTTCCTATCAGAAGACTGCACAATGCAGACAAAGGCACCAGCCAGCCTCTGCATTTCCCTTCAGTGCCAGATCTCTCATTCTCCAGGTGCAAGATTTCTTCGGAGAATTAAAAAGGAAAGAAAACCCTATGGAACTTCCGCTCCATTATCTTATTATTTCCAGACCCACAAAACTGGTCTTGTTTTCTAAGCAAGACTCAATTGCCAGGTGCAGTCTATTAGCACGCCTACCGCCCTACTGTGTGTATGTGGGGAGTGGGGGACAGCCATTGAACTCTACCCATCCCAACTTGGGATATTCTTCAGAAATGGCCAGAAACAGGTGACTGTGGAGCTCAGGGGAATCTTTAATGCTTGATCCTGCCTGCCTGCCTTAGATAATTATACAAGCCCCACCAAAGATAACTGCTTTGCAAGAAACATGGGGGACCAAAATGAGCCCTGGCCTGAGAGTCAAGAGATTTGGATTCTGCTCTCTGTTTTGCCTCTATCAACCTGTACAACCATGGTAACGTTACTACTGCACTCTCTCTCTCTCTGTTTTTCTCTCTCTCTGTCTCTCTCTCTCTTTCTCTCTCTCTCTGTAATCATAAATGCATAATTAAGATAGCAATACTATTCAAAAGCTACTATATAAAATAGATTTTCAAAGTGCTTAGTCATTCATGGCAGATTTTGCTCTGCACATCTCTATAATATGGGTAGTATGAGTAAAATCATCAGCCCTAACTAACTGACTTGAATAAACAGAGATTCAAAGGCCAGAAGATATCCTCAAGATCCCATTGTTTCATTCTTTATATTTATAACTCTGAGGACTATCCCAGGGCCTGGAACATGCAAGGTGCTAAATAAATGTCTGTCAATTTGCTGATAGGGGATCATAGCTATCAATCTGGAAGTGACTTCCTCACAGATCGCCTAATCTTGGGGTTACTCAACTGTTGGGTATTGTGGTAGTCTGGTGAAGCCTCTGAACCCCTTTTCAGAGTTATGTGTTTACTGCACAAAATAAAATACATAGGATTGCAATAGGAATGAAATTATATCAAAATCTCATTAGCAAAATATATATTTTAAAAAACAAGTTCACAGTCACCAGGTTTAGAGACCATGCTGTAGTCCAGGCCCCCTATTTTATAGATGAGGAAACAAAGCCCCAAAGAATGGAAGGAGGCGAAGGGAACAAGCATTTAGGAGGTACCTGCTGTGTGTGTCAAGCACTGTGTGCTAAGTGCTTTACAGATATCTCATTTGATCCTCATAACAACCCTGGGAGGTAGGTACTATAATCATCCCCATTTTACTGTTAAGAAAAGGGAGGCAAGCAGAGGCTAAGTCACTTATCCAGGGTCACACAGCTAATAAGAGTCTGAGGCTGGTTTTGTTTTGGTTTTATTTTTGGGTTTTTTTGTGGGGCAATGAGGGTTAAGTGACTTGCCAAGGGTCACACAGCCAGTAAGTACAAGTGCCTGAGCTCAGATTTGAACTCAGGTCCTCCTGAATCCAGGGCCGGTGCTTTATCCACTACACCACCTAGCTGCCCCCTGAGGCTGGTTTTAAACTCGGGTTTTCAGAACTCCAGGCTCATACCCTTTAGCTGCACTGGGTGAGAGGGTTAAGTGATTTATTTAAGGTCACACAGATACTAGGTGGGAGAGTTGATATTTTACCCCAGTTGTTCCAACTGTATACCGTGCTCATTCCAGTGAACTGCATTGCCTCTAGTTGGAGATGGATTATAAACCCAGGGTTCTGCCTCCAGAACCTCTTTTCCCTTCTTCCCTGAACTGTGTGTCTTTGGTCAGCTTATTCCCTCACTGTCCCATGCTAGCCTCTAGTAATGCTTGCCCCCAACTCCTCCCACAGAATTGTTGTGAGACTCTGATAAGACCACTTATGACAGAGTTATTAATGAACTGAAAAGCTTTGGCCCTTTATAAGGGACTGTTATTCTTCTGTTTTGTTGTTTTCATTTTTGTTTTATGAGGTTTCTTCAATTGTCCTGGATGCTCCTGCTGCCATTGCAAGCTTTGTTCCATCTCTCCCTTAGGAATCAGGTCTTTGGAATAGGAAGAGAAGCAAATCTTTGCGCACCTGAGCAAGCAGTGAGGCCCAGTGTTCTTTGCACTTAAAACTCTCCATAACTAAAAGTGCCTGCTCTAATTACTGACCCAATAAACCACACCTCTGGCCAACATGCCTGCTAAGGACACCGGACCACCATGCAGGCCCCACCTTCCACTTGCTAGCAAAATCCTTAAATTGCAGGCTGAGGGCCCAGGAGGAAACAAACAGTACATGCTAGCCTTGTGATTCCCAAACTGTTATCATCATTATAAACAATCGCTGATATCTGGGCAGGGTTTTTAACTATAAAGCACTTTCCTTTCCTTTATCTCCCATAGCCCTCACATATGCTATGTGGGGCAGGCAAGACAGAAATTAAGATATTTAATTTGCAGAGACAGAAACTGAGGCCTGGAAATATGATGTGCCATGATCACACCAACAAGTAAGGGGTGGTCAGAATTTGAACCCAGGACTTCTGACTCCCATCACACTATTATTTTTTCCCACAATACTATGACATGCTTTGGTAAGATAACAAAATGCATCACATCCCTCTGCAGAGACGGGATATTAAAAAAGTCAGCAGCCTTTGTTGGCAATATCCTGGGGAGACTATCTCAGGGCAAGATCAGATTTAGAAACAGACTCTTGAGATAGACTCCTTTTTTTCCTATCCCAGGGCTCAGAAATGGAGGCAAGTCAGAGGCCAGAGGAGGGAGGGCTGAGGGCTCTGATCTGCATATAAAACACATGGCCTTTTCTAAGTGCCAGCCATGGCTACTGTGAATCCTAGGTAGCAGTGGGCTCTGTGTATACAAATAGGAATTGTATTCTTGCATCAGTTACAAATTACTACAAGGCTGGATAGGATATTAGGCAGCTCCTTGGGAGGAGAGATGGAAAATGTTGACTCCAATCTTTGTTTTAGCTCAAATTTGTTGTGTCATCTTCATTATCATGATTAGCAGGTATTTGCATGGTACTTTAAGGTCTGCAAAGTACTTTCCAAGCCCTAGGAGGTAGCTGCTGTTATTAACAACATTTTACAAATAAATAATTTAGGCAGGGAGAGGTTCAATGACTTGCCCATTGTCACACAGCTAATAAATACCAAAGATCAGATTTGAAATCAGATTTTCCTGACTCTAGGCTCAGAGCTCTATCTTCTATGCTACTGAGATGTCTGGATAGAATTGATAAGAGGTACATTTAAAGAATCCCCAAATCACCAAGAACAATCCATTGCCTTTTGAAGGGGTCTGCTCCACCATTTTTGTTTAGTTGTTTATATATTTACTTATTTATTTATCTGTTTATTTGTTTGTTTGTTTGTTTAGCAGGGCAATGAGGATTAAGTGACTTGCCCAGGGTCACACAGCTAGTAAGTGCCAAGTGTCTGAGACTGGATTTGAACTCAGGTCCTTCTGAATCCAGGGCCGGTGCTTTATCCACTTCACCACCTAGCTGCCCCTGTTTAGTTGCTAAGGAGTCCATTTGGGGTTTTCTTGGCCAAGATACTGAAGTGGTTTGTAGTTTTCTTCTCCAGCTCATTTTACAGATGAGGAAACTGAGTCAAACAGGGCTAAGTGGCTTGCCCAGGGTCACCCAGCTAGTAAGTGTCTAAGTTCAGATTTGAACTCAGAAGAATGAGTTTTCCTTACTCCAGGCTGGGCCCTCTATCCACTGCCCCACCTAGTTTCCACACTTGAACACTTCCTCATTTTTAGGAAGTTG